>NC_089744.1:48081598-48216598 GCF_040412425.1 Macrobrachium rosenbergii
AAGTGTTATACATGAAAATGTGCGCAATTTCATGTAGAATACAACAAAAAATAACTCATGGTTGCAGCTTTTATCTGTTTTGAAATATTTTCATATAAATCATGATAAATAGAAAAAATGCGAACTTCGGTCAACTTTAACTTGACCAACATGGTTGAAAAATGCAATTGTAAGCTAAAAACTTACAGTCTAGTAATATTCAATCAATTACCTTCATTTTGCAACAAACAGAAAGTCTCTAGCACAATATTTCAATTTATGGTGAATTTTTGAAAAACTTTTTCCTTCCCTCTGTGCGCGGTAACTGCTGAAAATCTCAGAATTTCTTGAGTCACCTTGTCGTAATATTCGCACCGTTTTATATTAGGCGTTACATAAAGTGTTATACATGAAAATGTGCGCAATTTCATGTAAAATACAACAAAAAATAACTCATGGTTGCAGCTTTTATCAGTTTTGAAATATATTCATATAAATCATGATAAATAGAAAAAATTCGAACTTCGGTCAACTTTAACTCGATCGACATGGTCGAAAAATGCAATTGTAAGCTAAAAACTTACAGTCTAGTAATATTCAATCATTTACCTTCATTTTGCAACAAACAGGAAGTCTCTAGTACAATATTTCGAGTAATGGTGAATTTTTTAAAAACTTTTTCCTTCCCTCCTCGCACGATAACTCTGCTGAAAATCTCGGCATTTCTTGAGTCACCTTGTCGTAATTTTCACACTTTTTCATATTAAGCGTTACATAAAGTGTTATACGTGAAAATGTGCGCAATTTCAAGTAGAATACAAAAAAAAAATAACTCATGGTTGTAGCTTTTATCAGTTTTGAAATATTTTCATATAAATCATGGTGACAAAATTTCAACCTTCGGTCAAGTTTGACTCGACCGAAATGGTCAAAAGGCAATTGTAAGCCAAAACTCTTACATTCTAGTAACATTCAATCATTTACCTTCATTTTGCAACAAATGGAAAGTCTCTAGCACAATATTTCAATTTATGGTGAATTTTTGAAAAAAAAAAACTTTTTCCTTCCCTCCGCGCGCGGTAACTCTGCTGAAAATCTCAGCATTTCTTTAGTCACCTTGTCGTAATTTTTGCACCATTTTATATTAGGCGTTACATAAAGTATTATACATGAAAATTTGCGCAATATCATGTAGAATACAACAAAAAATAACTCATGGTTGTAGCTTTTATCAGTTTTGAAATATTTTCATACAAATCATGATAAATAGAAAAAATTCAAACTTCGGGCAACTTTAACTGGACCGAATTGGTCGAAAAATGCAATTGTAAGCTAAAACACTTACAGTCTAGTAATATTCAATTAATTACCTTCATTTTGCTACAAACGGAAAGTCTCTAGCACAATATTTCGATTTATGGTGAATTTTTTTCACGTCTGCGTGTTACGAATTCATGCATCATTTTGTGATAATATTTTCTCTGTGTTGCTTTGATTGTTTTAAAATTTGTTATATACCAAAATCATCGCAATTTAGTGTACAATACAACGAAAAAAAAACTCATTAGCTTTAACCGTTTTGCTCACAGCGCGATTTGTATACAATTATATATGAATTTTTTTTTTTTGCGTTGTCATATATTCCAATATTTATATATGATAATGATATTATTTTTTTCATTTCTGATGGTTGCATACTAAACTTCAGGCAATGACAAAAAAGGGAGCCAAAAATGAACTCTTAATCTTAAAAACTAAGCGTGCTGTGATTTTTGAAAAAACTTTTTTTCCGCAGCGCTCACTCCCAAACGCCGCCGGCATACGACAGACACTTTTGTAAATAGAGGCTCAGCGTTTAAGGGTTAAGTGCTTGAACCAGGCATAATATTTGTATGAAATACTGAGTTCCTTTATCAGAAAAGGGGATTTTCCCTTTTACAAGGTCCTCATTCTTGGCCAGGAGTGATACGCCAAGAGACAACAGTAAATGACAACTAGATGTATGAGTGGTGAAATGTTCCCCTTAAGAGAGCCCAGTACTCTAATCTGAACTCCTGATGCCAAAGCAGTCAAGAAGACTGCCTTTTGCAGCATACGAGTTGTTGTACTGGGCCCATGAAAATAGGGGATGACAGTAGTCTAAGAACCTTATTCAGTGGCCAGGTATTGGGAAACCTTGCAGGAGCCGACCTGTGCAGTGTAAAAGACTGGAGAACGGAATTAACAATTTCTGTATTAGAATAAATTCCAAAACCATAAGGCAAGGTTCCACCAATGCTGCCTTGTATGCCATTTGACCTCAAAAGATACTAAAATGTAAAACTGTTTTAACAGATTTCAACTGGGCTCTCGGTGTGGGGGTTAATCTAACCACATTTTCCATACAGACTGGTATGTTGGATAGATGAAGTTTTTGCACCAGGTACCTAGAAATGTTAGGCAAATAATCTTCATGGTAGACTAGATTTAAAATTCCATGTAAAGTTCATGACTCAGAAAGGAGGTGTGTAGATGATTTCCCCCTCCTTCTGTCTGGGATAGAACAACGGACGGGAATGGAATCTATTTTCTAGCCTGTTGTTGAAGAAATAAGGAACGATGACCATTTGGCTAATTTAGGGCGACTGGGTAAGCAGTTTTGTTGAACACTAGTAGGTTGTTCAAAGCTTTCAAAATCTGGGACAATAAAGGAAAAAGGTATTATCCTCCATTTGTTTGAATCATGAAAGAATGCATCTCTTGCTATTGCCTGAATGTCCAGATTCAGGGACACTTACACTGGAAGTTGATGGTTCTTGCATGTGGCAAACTGGTCCATTTCCAGATTGTGGGAGTATTAGCTATTGCAGTACTGACTTTGAGAGGAGCTCAGCTGGAGCCTAACCTCTTGATATAAAACATTGCAATCATATTGTTTAGGATGAACAAATTGTAGGCCCCTTTTGGAGGTTTCAATTTTCTGATTTGGAAAGATAGTCATTAGTCTCAGGAAGCTGGTATGACACTCCCTCAGAATAGGTGACCATCTTCCCCCTTACTGACAATCTTCCCAATGGCCTCCGCAACCTGTGATGGAGGCATCTGTATGTATTATTACTCGTACAAACTGTGGAGTCACGTCAGCCTGTTTCCCAAAGAACCCTTCCAGGTCCATGGACAGAGTATCTTCCCAATCTCGGATGAAAACGATCACAAGGCATTTTCCTAGCACGTGAGAGCCAGACTCAGTTTTCCTGCAGTCACAATCTCAGGATCTACCATGGTCGCAAACTATAACAGACCCAGACTTTTTTCCAATTGTTGTCTGGAAAAGCGAGGCTGTGCAAGGAATCTTCTCAAGTCCTTCCTTGCTCTGGTTTGAATGCTGATGGGAAGAGACAGCTGACCACAAAGAGTAACCCAGCAAAGTCCCTGCCTCAGAAAAAGTTTGCTGGATGTAAGGTGGTACTTGTTCCTATTAAGAAACCTTTTGACTGGAGTCTGTAGACTGCCACTCTCAGGTTACATCAGCACACTTCTCTGGTGGTTCCCCAGATTAGCCAATCATCTAGATAGGGCCCCCAGTTGAAATCCGTCATTCCTCAGCTCCCATAAAATAAGTTCGGTATGTATATAAAAGTTCATGCAATGTTTATTCAAATTTGATGGGTCAAGGCTCACCCTTCATTCAGAGGAATACTTCTTGGGGACATTGAAGAGTGGTGGCAAATAAAGCTGTCTTTCTCTGTGGCCCCAAAAGGGGGTCTGGTTTTTAGAAAAAGCTACTTTAGAGGAGGGGGAGGGTGAGACCATCTCTACCCTAGCCCATTGAAAATTATACTGTGCCCCCAAGGGGACGACTTCCACTGCATGTTATGCTGTAGAAGACAGCCTCAAGTTTGTTAGTCCTATGGGGCTCCACCTCTTCCCTTCCTTGTAACATGCAGTCAAGGAGTTTATTTTTCTTTTCCCTGGTAGGAGCGTCTTGTCCACTTTGAAAGGGGTGCTGATGCTATTGTTGTCCTTTCTTCTGTTGTTGGAGGGGTTAGTGACTGGAGGCTTGTAGGGCTCTGATTCACACCAAGCTTTTTTAGGCTAAGGAAGAGGAAACTCTCAAGGTTATTGTTTCCCAGATTCCTGTTTTTCAAGAACGGTATATATTGTGCAATTCTATTGGCAGACTCATTCAATGAGGTGTGTGACAACAGACCATTCAAAAAGGGTCCCAATAGATAGGGGGAAAATGCAATATACTTTAGGTGCTGGGGAGGTGATCTGTGTCCATCTCTCCTCCAGAGCAAAATCATTTATTTACTAGTTCTACATACCAAGACCTTTCAAAAAAGTCTGGCTAACACTTCCGGATCAAGTAAATTTTTCCTGGAAAGCCCATTTTCAACATTTTGAAGCGTTTCAAGTGGCAGATATACCGAAAGAAGGATTTTGTTGATTAATTCATTAAAACACACTATTTTGCAGAAATTATTATGCCAATGATAACATTTTAGTATATTTGAATGCCTTCAAAACCTGTTTTTGTCATAGAATTATGACATTTTACAGTTATTGGTAAAAGAATTGATTTCAGCTTGAAAGTTGAAATTTGAAACACCTATCATTCTTTTATTTTTACACACAGGATAACCAGAATTGGTCAAAATTATTCTAATTAGGTATTCTTTACAGCACAGTTGTCATATTTATGTCTGCAGAGTCTTTAGGCCCACAATTGAATTAAATGTCATCATAGGTCACCCCTACCCCTAAAATGCTGCATTTGGATATTTTTGTTAATTTCCATATTTCTTGAATGAATTGCCATAGGAACACCATTCTTGTGTCTATCCTCAAGGTTTTAGACACAAGAAACCAATTGGAACCATTATCATGAACATTCCTCAAAACCCTCCCACTTCCCTGATGAAAAGGCATGGGATTTGGGCAAGGAATCATCCTGCATTGACCAATAGAGAGTAATGGCTCCTTGGTCTTTAACAGCCCAGTTGTACACAAGAGGGGGGATGTGCAAGCGTAAGTCACTTCTCGTTCTTGCAGGTTCTTTTGACTTTGGAAAAACTGGGCTCAGCTTCTCTGAAAATAAGGGAAAGTGCCCTCTTATCTTTGAGTCCTTTATATACTCCATCACGTGTTATACTGTTAATCATTACGACACAATACCTGGCCAAAAAGACCAACTAAAAGGGAATTCTTTGATATTAGTTTGGTCATCATGGAGCTCTGGTAGACCATGGAAGGTAACTCCTTGAGGACAAAACAAGTGACTATGCTATAAAAAAAATATGTATATATACAGTAAACCCCCGGTTTCGCGGGGGATGCGTACTGCACCCCCTGCGAATAGCAAAAATCTGCAAATACTTAAAACCCCTCTAAAAACACTTAAACTGCCTATTTTGATAGTTTAAACATAAAAAACCCTCTAAAAATGCTTATACCTGAGTATTTTAATAGTTTTGTCACAAAAAGTGCATTTAGTCATGAAAACGCTATGAAAATACAGTAATCAGTGAATATTTCTCAGTGAAAAATGCACCGAATGGGCGAATTTTCCGCGAATAATGGGTAGATATGTTCCACAGAAATCTGCGAACATGTGAGTCCGCAAATATTGAAACCGCGAATACGGGGGGTTTACTGAATATATATGTATATATATATATACTGTGTATGTATGTATGTATGTATATATATCATACATATACATACATACATACATTATATATATATACAGGCAGGCCTCGGTTATCGGTGGGGGTTCCATTCTGGGGGTGTGATGATAACTGAAAATCGCCACTAACCGAAAATCGGCGATTTTTGGGGCTTATTGGCGCCGAAAAACGTCAATTTTCGGATATCGACGCCTCTGTTAGGTATGTATTGGCACCACAACCCAATTATTGGCACCAATACGTGGAAATCAGTGATTTTTGTCGCTAGACAAGCGCTGTAAAACTAGATCGCCGTTAACCGAGCCTGCCATTAACTGGGGACAGCCTGTATTTATATACATATATATATATATATATATATATATATGTTTCCAATACAACACAAAGGAATGTGTGCTTGAGAATATCACTAAGTCCACGTTGGAAGGTGAGTGAAAACCAGGACTTTGAACAAGTACTTTTGTAGTTTATTCTACATTTTCAAGTTCACTTGAAAATGTAGAATAAACTACAAAAGTACTTGTTCAAAGTCCCGGTTTTCACTCACCTTCTGATGGACTTATATATATATATATATATATATATATATATATATATATATATATATATATATCACTATATATATATACAGTAGAACCTTGGTTCTCGACGCTAATTTGTTCCAGAAGAAGTGTCAAGATTCGATTTTGTCGAATTCTGAGTTAATTTCTCCCATAAGAAATAACTGAAAATGGATTAATCCATTCCTGACCACCAGTCATTACCCCAACCTTGCCTTTTTATACAAAACTTTACACAAATTACAACTAAATAGGTTCAGAGTTGAATAACTTACCGTATCAGAAGCACTTTTTACATTTTTAAATGCATACTGTATCAAAAAAGTTGGCCTATGACCAATGCGGCCGTATTACCGATGATATACCAAGAGCCATAGGCTAGGCTAAGTAGCCTTATAGGCACTACCAGAATGTACTGTAACAGGTACACATGAAAACTGTTGTTAATAATGATAACATTGTAAAACAAGCCATATTATCACATGAAATTAGTAATACAGTATTTATAAACAGAATTACTGTATGTCTGTTATCATAAAATTAAGAAAAATTTCCGAAATTACGTCGGAACTCGGCAGCTTGTGGCTGAATGTTTATGTAATTAGAACCGTGATACACCACCAGGGCGGCGCTCTGGTTTATCTGCCACAGGCTGCCGAGTTCCATGCAATCACCTACGGGCCAAACAAGGGAAAGGCCCGTGCCAACATGAACTGTTGGCTCTAAGACATCAACAACAACAACCAAGTTCCAACGTAATTTCGGAAATTTTTCTTAATTTTATGATAACAGACATACAGTAATTCGGTTTATAAAAACTGTATTATTAATTTCATGTGATAATATGGCTTGTTTTTCAACAGCAGCAGCATGTGTGGGCTTTAAATGCTTTTAAATAAGCATGGGAAGAACGCCACCAACAACGCCAACTAGCGGCAGCGCCTGAAACTCTTTTTTTCTACAAACATCATATGATTCATCGGGTCGGATTCGGTTGGTTGTTTGAACTCCGACGCAAAATTTACTCAACATTTCGTGTTGAAATCCGATTATTTCGAGTTCTAGTACAGTCGAGGACCAGGGGTTCTACTGTGTATATATATATATATATATAGATATATATATATATATATATATATATATATATATATATATATATATATATATATATATATATATATATATATATATATAATATATACATACATATATATATATTCATATTCATATTCACGTATTTAGAAAATTTGTCCCTTCAGCCCGTTAGCTAGGAAGTAAAATTTAATGGCGGCTGGAGGAGACTCCATTAGGGGGTGAACCTTGTAGGCGTCCTACCCCCATATCACCTGATTTTGGGGGGACCATGCCGACATCTTAGCCCCAGCATGGTATGATTTTTTTTTTTTTTTTTTTTTTTTTTTTTTTTTTTGGGGGAGGAGCTCTTAGGGACAAGGACTAATCAGGACCAAAATTGGGCTGCCATGCTGACCCTAGTAGCCTCAGCTATAAGACCTATTTCCCTTCAACCATTTTGCTGGCTGGTATTGCTTTGCAGATCGACCAATGTACTGGTGCACCACGCATTCTTGAAATCGAAGCACACAGTTAGTGCAGTCTTGCTGTCTATTACGCTGGCAAGGTGTCAAATCTTCTGTGGCCAGAATTCATCTTTTGCAAGCGAGCTCCATGCCTAGATGCAATAAGGTACATCTGAAATAGCAATTAACCGCCAGTAATATTTCTTTTCTCGTGAATTTCTCTCCATTTTCAGTATTTCCAACTTTTCATTCTCCTAAAACAGAGCCCCTTTGTTTCCCACAGCCTAGCATGCATATTTGCCCTCATGACTTGTTCCAAGCTCAAATTAAATTAGTTCTGTGATAATTAGAGCATTCCTACCATAGTGTTACAATGTGCTAATTAAATCTAATTGATAATTTCCTCCATAGTGCATAAGTAATTTTATGTGAGAGAAAGTCATTAGATCTGAATGCTAACTTGGAATTCTCTTCCAGAATCCTGTTATCTGGCTCTTCGAGTGACCTACCCTGCCCTTGTGAACCAAATAGCCTTAGACGTTTAACTGCCATCTTGCTACATGCAAGAGTCTTCTGATACTCGGCGGTCCAGGGGCACTGGACACAGTTCCCCCTTTGTAATCACATTGCGCTACCCAAAATTTGTCGACCAGTCTCAACCACAGGGTTTTCATTTGCGTGTCAAACTATTTCAGGGCTGTAGTCCTTTCAGATTCAGTTATTTGCTACACACTGTCTAGCTTTTATTGCACATTGTATGTGCCTTGCTTGGTGCTCAGTCAGCCCTTTCATATTAATTTCCTGGTTGCTCAGTTTGTAAATAAATTCAATTTAAAATCACTCGACTGGTTTTAAAGGCAATCTCCACTTCTCTGTTTACTTAGATGTGATATCAAGGTATGTCAGTTTAGTCATTACATTTATTGCTTATATTCTGAGCGCTAAGTGTCCCCTAAGGCAGCTGACAAAAAAATCCAGTTTCATTCTTCCTACCGGCCTCAGAATATAACAGTGGCGACCTTGCCAATGATTCTAGTCGACCGGTAAACGAGAACTAGCTTTTCTATTTTTTACTAGACTAGGAAGGAAGACGAACCGAGGAATGATATGTCATAAATAATTCCATTATACGCAAGGCGAAATGTAAGAGTGACAGAAGCGAAGCTAGAGATAACAAGGTAAGGGTTGTTATTAAAATTGTTGTAAAATTAAGGATACGTTAGGAACAGATAGGGAAGAAGTGACTTAAAAAGAAACGATATGTAGCACAAATTTTAGTTACAATATCATAAGGATAAAGGCGAGAGCGCAAAAGAAGTTCTTAAGTTAGCGACACAGAATAACTGCCCGCGAAATTTCGTGTCGTGAGAAGAATAGCAGCTGCGTTATGATGCCAGAAGAATGATATTTAGGAATTGAGAAGTGCTTTGCCAGGGATTTATTGCATGTGTTAGCCAAGAACAGTTAGCTAAGTGTGTTGTTCGAAAACAGTTACAGCAGAGGAAATGTACAATTCCTGCATTATTGAAGTGTAGTTCAAAAATTCTTGTTTGTTAAAATACATGTGACAACCTCTAGCAGCTCGGCGCATGAGCCTTCCATCGTCTCACTCCCACAATTCAAAGATCATCATATCCAGTTCAGATTTACATTTAATGTTTTAAGTAAAGTAAAGGCATTATTGATGTTTTAAGTTAAATAATTTGATTCTGCATACCAGCACTAAAAATTCAGTCAGAAAAGTTTAGTGTTCTTTCATTGAATTTTAAATCACCATCGATTGTTGTATCAGGATTGACGTTACCAGGAGCCATAATCTGTTTCTCTCCTGTGCTGTCCATTCCACTTCTCATTATTCACTCACTGAACGAAATTCCATTTCTTTTCGCCCTTAATGTAAAACCTAATGAAATATTTTAATGGTAATTTGAAAACCCTTCCACCATATCACTTGTCATGATGGGAGCTAGGTATTAAATTACGTAAATACCAAAAGTACATTTTTATAAGAAAAAAAAAAGAACATAATTTTTCAAAACGTAATTTATCATAAGAAGGAATTAGAGTAAATTAAATCACGCAACGAGTACGTTCCCATACAAATACGCTCTCAGAGACTTCCATCATATCAAGGGAAACAGCCATACCAATAACCAAGTATTGGGGAATAAACCCACTAATTCATGAAGCCAAGTACAACATCTTTTAGATCCCCCATCAATTCTTCCTTTTACTCATTCACATATATTGCGTGAATTTATATACGTGACCATGTTCAGTGTAATTGCCTCCAATATCTATTTCCATATTAAGTGGTTCAGCCAGTAGAGTGAGCTCTCATGCGTTTCACAGAACGAACGTACAACCATTTAATAACGGTTATCGACTGTCGTGCACGAGTGGGTTCCATTATCCAAGACTTGCGTAAACTGCAAGCACCAAATTGCAAATTGAGCACAAACCCTAAAACCTTCCTTTCCTCATGTCGGGAAGCAGGCTTCCTTTCCTCATGTCAGGGAGCAGCCACTAGTTCTTAGAACTAGTCACCCACTAGTGCAAGCCCAAGGGTTTCCCCTTCCACAGTGCCATTAATCTGAGGCACTGCCAACGACTAAGTTACTGAAGCGCTTACCTTTTCACTTTCCCTTTTACTCATTACTCACACTCTGCTTTGGGCAGAGTGTCATTTCCTTCAGTGCAGTTTGGTTGCACTGCCTCTTAGTGTTGTTCCCCAGAACACACCGGCACCCTAGTGCCACCAGAACATAGTCCTCACTTAAAAGCCACTGCACCTCTACCTGAAATACAGAGTGCCAGCGACAGTGTATCTGCCCATAAGGACCTTTGCTCCTTCAGGATCACTTCCACTTTACCAGCGTATCCGGCCATAAGAGTCATTACTCCTTCAGGATCGCTCCATCAGTGTAACTTTGCATGGCACACTCAACCACAGTGCCACCTTATTGAAAAGGTACCACACCACTGAAGTGCCAACAAATTACGGGACACTTCCCCACTGGCACAGACCATCTCCCCTAGTCGTCCTAATAGACTATAACCATGTCATTAGAACAGCACCAAGCCCTCATGAACATGGGCAGGGACACAGGCTACACAGGACAGGAACTCACCCAGTGGGTGAAAGAACAGGTGGATGACATGCTCCAGGTGGAACAAGAAGAGAAGCTCACCGGAAGTACCAAGAAGCTAAGACAGCAAGAGACCTAGCCCTCAAAGAAAAGGAGCTTGAGCTGGAGAAGACAAGAAAGGAAAGTGCTGAAGCTATGGCGATTCAACAAGCCTCCAACCCCACACCTGCTGCACCAAATGCCCCGATCTCAAGCATTAATTCTCTAGTCCCCAAGTGGACTGAGGAATAGCCAGGAGCATGGTTGGAGGAAATAGAGGTGCTCTTTGAAAACTACAACACGGCTGAGACCGGGAGGACCTTAGTGCTTGCCAAGCATAAGGAAGGAAAAGCTAAGGCAGCCCTCCACTCACTGGAGAAGAATCAAAGAGGCGACATGGTTGAAGTTCATAGGGTCATAAGGAAAGCCTAGGAAATAACCCTGGAGAAATGGAGCCAGCAGTTCCGAGGTCTTGCCAAGGAAGTTGGCTGGTCCTGGACAAAATAGGCCTGTCACCAGACCCAACCTGGTACCTGCTGGTTCGACTCCCTGTCATGCACTACCTTCGAGGATTTATTCAATCGGACCATGCTGGAGGATCTTCTCCAATGTGTGCCTGGGCCTCTTGCTGTGTATCTTGGTGATAAGCAGCCCACCACACTTATAGAAGCCTGCTGTATGGCCAATTCATGGGAAGCCTACAACCAGTCCCACAGCACATCCCAGCGGTGCATAGTGCCACCCGGGTACCTCTCAGGCTTGACTTGTCTGAAGAACGGACTGCCTAGCAAGCCTACGTGCACCCGCTGTAAGAAGTTGGGGCACACTGAATCTGATTGCCACTACAAGTTGGGCAACAATAGGCAGCCTACTACCAACAACCAGAACTCCTCTCCCTCTACATCCACTCAGTCTTCTCCACCGACAGTCAGCCCATTCCAAGGGACCCTGCCGAGACTGTGGAACTCCAGGGCATTATACTGCCGGATATCCTGGTTGCCCAAAGCATATCCCCTCTAACAAGCACATCATCCTGATTAGTACCATGACCTCTGCAGCCGTGCCACCAAATATGTCTCACCCTGAGAGGGCGTGGACTCAGTCCGTCTCGGTGGCACCCCTGGATGGCTCTAGCTTACCAGTGAACCTGCCGGTTACGGTAGACACTGGCTCAGATATTAGCCTGATTGACTGGGCCTGTGTGCCAGCCAGTGCCACTGTTAATGACAAGACCAGGTGGACGATGACTTGGACAGAGGAGCAGACCAAGACCATTCCCACAGTCGAGCTTCAGGTGACCACCCCTTGGGGCATGCAACCTCACCGCATTGGAGTGGTGAACAAAATCAGGCACAGAGTGGAGTTCCTGTTGGGACGAGACCTCCTCTGGGGATGTCCTTCCCCAATGCCACTCTGTTGCCTAGATACCTCCACCAGGGAGGCCTTAACTCCAAAACCACCTGACCAGGACACTGCCACCATGACAGCCGTGCCACCGTCAGCCCAACCTTCCGCTCACCAAAGTGTTCGACAGAAGGGGCACTCTCCATGCAACTCCAGGCCCAGTCCTCAATCCTCACAAAAGGATGGCCACCAAAAGTTTCCTCCCTCACCGCATAGGGAAATTGCCAGGTACCACTGCAAGACTTGTAATGTAACAGGGCACTCTGAATTTGTCGAGGTACCCTAGCAAGCAAAATGCAGCAGACACCACACCCAGAACCATTTCAAGAGGCTCTGCCCTCCACCTAAGACAGGAATCTCTGTCTCACGCTACCTCAGGTGCACCGAGGGGTTTTGCACCCCCAGGTCCCTTGTCAGCCATGCCTGACTCCAATTCTCTGCCAGTGCCACTTGAGAGCCCTGAGCAATGCCAAGCTCCATCTGTCTTGGACGTAGCACCTCCACTAAGCTTAACGTCTGTGCTTGGCCCCGAGTTAGTGCCAGTGCCGGATCCAAATCGTGTCACGGATCCTCCTATGGGAGATCCTCCAAACCTCTCCAAATTGATCATTGCCAATTGTGAGCCTCCAACTCCCGACCTTTCTTCTTCTCAATCACATTCATCTGCCGAAGATGAACTTCTGGCAGACCTTAATGCTACACCTTCTCTGGTCGACCAGGAACTGTCCGGCCGGGATGCAGACACTGGTTTTACCCTTACGACAGTTGTCACAGCAGCTGAACTAGGGAGCCTCCCCGTAGCTCCTAGGGCTACCTCTGATCCTGTTCCTGACAGCACTTCTGGCCTTTCCCAGAGTTGGTGCCCTCATCACCTCCTAGGAATGGTGTAACCAGACCTTACAGACCTTACCTTACAGACCTTACAGTTCGTTCGGGTTGCCCCAGGTCCCTCAGTGTGAGGCACCTTTGATGTCTACCAGAGAATTGCTAACGCATCTTCTGGTATATTTTGCATCTTCCAGTCTTGGATGGTCTGGGATGCATCTTAGATATTTGTCGGGCTTGTTCTTAAACACATCTACGCTCACTCCTGTTATGTTCCTCAGATGAGCTGGTAGCGCATTGAATAGACGCTGCATTATCGATGCTGGTGCGTGGTGGATTAATGTCCTGTGTGCTTTCCTTAGTTTTCCTGGTATAGTTTTTGGCACTGTTAATCTACCTCTGCTTTCTCTTTCTGATATTTTTAGCTCCATGATGTTTTCGGTAATTCCTTCTATCTGTTTCCATGCATGGATTACCATGTAGCGTTCTCTTCTCCTTTCAAGACTATATAAATTTAAGAATTGTAGTCTTTCCCAGTAGTCAAGGTCCTTAACTTCATCTATTCTAGCTGTAAATGACCTTTGTACACTCTCTATTTGTGCAATATCCTTTTCCAGTGTGGGTACCATATTATATTGCAGTATTCAAGTGGACTACCACGTCACGTTTTTATAAAGCATAATCATGTGTTCAGCTTTTCTTGTTTTGAAGTGCCGGAACAACATTCCCATTTTAGCTTTGCATTTTGCCAATAGAATTGCTATTTGATCATTGCATAACATATTCCTATTCAACATCACACAGGTCTTTAACTGCTTCCTTGTTTGTGATTGTCTCATTATTAGGTCCTTTATATGCATATAGCATTCCTACTTTATCACCATAGTTCATTGATTCAAATTTATCAGAGTTAAATACCATCCTATTTATCTCTGCCCATTTATATATTTTGTTTAGGTCTCTTTGTAGCAAGTTCCTATCTTCATCACAAGCAAAGAAACTTCTTACTACCGAGTCCTTAACATTACTGTCTATGTCTGCAATCATAATCACAAACAGCAATGCAGCTAACACCGTACCTTGTGGTACACCGGATACTAACCATAGCTTCATCCGATTTCTCATCGTTTGCAATCACTATCTGTTTTCTGTTTTGCAAAAATTCTTTTATCCATCTTCCTACTTTGTCAACAATGAAGAAGGGGTGAAAGAGATCCAATTGACCAATAAGAGCCACAAGATCTCCTTGGCATTCGTGTTCCATTGGCACAGTGCCTTTTCCATCTCAGAGTGATCCTGGCACCTACCCAGGGGAGGTAGCCTGTGTGATCTCTGCCCAAGTAGACTAACATCTAATACCCTAGGTAATCTTGTAGTACTAACCTTGATAATAACCTCATGATAAAACTGTCCAATATTCAAGCTGGTACAAACCTGACCGCTTAACATAATTAACCCTTCAGGTCGCTCGTGCCCAAAAATATTGCATGTTATTCCGTACGGAATTGTGTAATCCGTAATTAATTGCATTTAGTTAGGTCAGTATCATTTAATTTAGTGCCAGGGCAGTATGATAGTAGACCATGTCAACAAGACACATTTACCATGTACCTGTTGCCTAGGAGTAGAGTTCCCCTGTCATCAGAGACAGCCAGAAGAAGTCTGTAGATACCTTTGCATAGGCGTTAGGCTCTGCTGTAGTAAGTGAGTTAGCAAAACTAGTATCCCCTCCTAGCAGTTAGGTAGGTCCTTTTAGCTAGCTGCATTGCAAAAGTACAACTCATTTAGGGAAGCTAACTGACTGGTCAAGACAAATAACTTACTTAGCCAAGGCCTTCACGCCCGAAGGGGAGTGAATGCCTTCTTAAAGGGGGAGCTTTCACATATTTAGAAAATTTGTCCCTTCAGCCTGTTAGCTAGGAAATCAAATTTAATGGTGGCTGGAGGACACTCCACTAGGCGGGTGAACCTTGTGAGCATCCCAACCCCATATCACCTGTTTTTGGGGGACCATGCTGACATCTTAGCCCCAGCATCGTATGATTTTTGGGGGGAAAAAAGCCGTTAGGGACAGGACTAGTCAGGACCATAATTGGGCTGCTATGCTGACCCTAGTAGCCTTAGCTATAAGCCCTATTTCCGACATTTTTCAACCTTTTTGCTGGCTTGCAGATAGACCAAACTTGCTGGAGACGACGCATCGCCCAGATGGACAAACTCTCCAAGCACTGCTATGCTGACCCTAGTAGCCTTAGCTATAAGACCTATTTCCCTTCGACATTTTTGCTGGCTTTGTATTGGTTTGCACGGACCAATGTACACCTGCTGGACACACACTCTTCCACTCTGGGAGCAAGACAGAGGTCACACAGTTAGTGCAGTCTTGCTGTCTATTACGCTGGCAAGGTGTGAAACTTCTGCGGCCAAAATTTGTCTTTTGCAAGCGAGCTCCATGCACAGATGCAATAAGGTACATCTGAAGTAGCAATTGACTGCCAGTAATCTTTCTCTTCTTGTGAATTTCTCTCCATTTTCAGTATTTCCAACTTTTCATTCTCCTAAAACAAAGCCCCTTTGTTTCCCACAGCCTAGCATGCACATTTGCCCTCATGACTTGTTCCAAGCTCAAATTAAATTAGTTCAGTGATAATAATTAAAGCATTCCCACCATAGTGTTACCATGTGCTAATTAAATCTAATTGATAATTTCCTCCATCGTGCATAAGTAATTTCATGTGAGAGAAAGTCATTAGATCTGAATGCTAACCTGGAATTCTCTTCCAGAATCCTGTTGTATGGCTCTTTGAGTGGTCTGCCCCTGCCCTTGTGAACTAAATAGCCTTAGACGTTTAACTGCCATCTTGCTATGTGCAAGAGTCTTCTGATACTCAGTGGTCCAGGGGCGCTGGACACAGTTCCCCCTTTGCAATCACGTTGTGCTACCCAAAATTTATCAGATTCAACAGCAGGGTTTTCATTTGTGTCAAACTATTTCAGGGTTGTAGCCCTTTCAGATTCAGTTATTTGCTACACATTATCTAGCTTTTATTGCACATTGTATGTGCCTTGCTTGGTGCTCAGTCAGCCTTTCATATTAATTTCCTGATTGCTTCAGTTGTAAATAAATTCAATTTAAAATCACCTGACTGGTTTTAAAGGTGACCTCCACTTCTCTGTTTACTTAGATGTGATATCAAGGTAAGTCAGTTTAGTTATTACATTTACTGCTTATATTCTAAGTGCTAGGTGTTGGCCCCTAAGGCAGTTGACAAAAAAATCCAGTTTCATTCTTTCAACCGGCCTCAGAATATAACTATATATATTATACATATATATACATATATACATATACATATATACACTAATTACACATTATATATATATACATATACATATATATACATATACAGGCAGGCCCCAGTTAACCCTTAAACACCGACTGGACATGTAGGTCGACTAAAATTGTCTGTTGGGTGCCGAGTGGACGTACCGTACGTCGACTACAAAAAATTTCAACCTTCGGTCAACTTTGACTCGACCGAAATGGTCGAAAAACGCAATTGTAAGCTAAAACTCTTACATTCTAGTAATATTCAATAATTTACCTTCATTTTGCAACAAATTGGAAGTCTCGGGCACAATATTTCGATTTATGGTTTTATATATGGAAATGTGCGCAATTTCATGTAGAATACAACAGAAAATAACTCATGGTTGTAGCTTCTATCAGTTTTGAAATATTTCCATATAAATCACGATAAGTGCCAAAATTTCAACCTTCGGTCAACTTTAACTCGACCGAAAGGGTCGAAAAACACAATTGTAAGCTAAAACTCTTACATTCTAGTAATATTCAGTCATGTACCTTCATTTTGCAACAAATTGGAAGTCTCTAGCACAATATTTCGATTTTTGGTGAATTTTTGAAAAAACTTTTCCCAATAACTTTTCCCTTACGTCCGCACGTGGTAACTCTGCCGAACATCTCAGAAATTCTTTCGTCACTTTGTCGTAATGTTTGCACCAGTTTATATTAGTCGTTACATAAAGTTTTATGTATGGAAATGTGTGCAATTTCATGTAGAATACAACAGAAAATAACTCATGGTTGTAGCTTTTATCAGTTTTGAAATATTTCCATATAAATCACGATAAGTGCCAAAATTTCTTTTATCAGTTTTGAAATATTTCCATATAAATCACAATAAGTGCCAAAATTTCAACCTTCAGTCAACTTTAACTCGACCGAAATGATAAAAAAACGCAATTGCAAGCTAAAACTCTTACATTCTAGTAATATTCAATCATGTACCTTCATTTTGCAACAAACTGGAAGTCTCTAGCACAATATTTCGATTTATGGTGAATTTTTGAAAAAAACCTTTTCCTTACGTCACTGTCGTAATGTTTGCACTGTTTTATTTTAGTCGTTACATAAAGTTTTAGGATCACCTGAAGATTAGCGACCCCAACACACGCTGGGGTCGCTTTTCTTCAGGTGGAAAATATTGGGGTCGCTTTTCTTAAGGTGAGGAATTAACAAGGTAAAAAGCCAGTTTATAAGTGAGACTACCCAATAAAAGTGCTAACAAACTAATTTAGAAAATGTTTTTAAATAGACAGTACTTAAGACATATTCTTATTTTTCTTTCATGGCTAAGAAACAAAACTTTTTACTCTTTAACATACAACCAAGTGGTAAAGAAGCCCTCATGGACCGTGCAGTTTATGAACAAGTTGTGCAGCCACTTTTAACAGATAATCCTCTTCCTGCTATCAACTGGTTGAAGAGCAAGAATCTTTTAAGGAGAGAAATTAAGTGCATTCAGTGCCGAAATTCAATGAACTGGACTAAACTATCTTCTATACAAGATAATTATGTGTGGAAATGCCAATTTAAAGAGTGCACTAAATTTAAAAGCAAAGTTTCTATTCGTAAGGACTCATTCTTTTCTAAATCTAAAATTCCACTGCAGAAGTGGATTCAGGCTATTTATTACTGGTGTAACAACATGAGTGAGACTACAGTGACTAATATTCTAAACATTTCAGAAAAAACCATGATTGATATTTACAGTTTTTTTAGAGAAATCTGCATGAAGTATTTTGAGGTAAACCCCGTTAGACTTGGTGGTAATGGCATAATTGTGCAAATTGACGAGTCTTGCTTTGCACGAAAAAACAAATATCACAGAGGACGTGCACCAAATCGGCCAATATGGGTATTTGGAATGGTCGACACTAGCATTAAGCCTGGTGTCGGATATATGGAGATCGTTGAAACACGTGATGCTGCAACTCTACTTCCAATCATAGAAAAAGTTGTACTGCCTGGTTCAATAATATGCAGTGATGAATGGAAAGCTTATTCAAAAATTCAATCACATCTAAGATTTCAGCATCAGACCGTAAATCACTCCCGTAACTTTGTTGATCCAGAAACAGGAGTACACACACAGGCCATCGAAAGTTATTGGAACAAGCATAAATCAAGTATTAAGACAATGCGTGGATGCAAGAGAGAATTTTTGAATTCATATTTACAGCAATTTATGTGGTTTGAAAGACATGTTAATAGTAGGTTTGATTATTTTTGTACTGAAATTGCAAGACAATACGCTTTTAATTAACTATTGATTGTTTGTCTAAATTTGTTTTTAACAAATGTTTAATAAATTAGTTTTTAATGAATATATATCTATATTTTTTTCTCCTTTTTTCTATAATATTATGAGCTAAAGGGGGTCACCTGAGGATTGGAGACACTAACAAGCAGGGGTCATTTATCTTCAGGTGGAAAATATTGGGGTCGCTTTTCTTCAGGTGGAAAATATTGGGGTCGATTTTCTTCAGGAGAGGTATTAGGGGTCGCTAATCTTCAGGTGATCCAAGTTTTATATATGGAAATGTGCGCAATTTCATGTAGAATACAACAAAAAATAACTCATGGTTGTAGCTTTCATCAGTTTTGAAATATTTTCATATAAATCACGATAAATAGAAAAAATTCTACTTTAGGTCAACTTTAACTCGACCAAAATGGTCGAAAACTGCAATTATAAGCTAAAACACTTACAGTCTAGTAATATTCAATCAATTACCTTCATTTTGCAACAAACAGGAAGTCTCTAGCACAATATTTCGATTTATGGTGAATTTTTGAAAAAAAACATTTTACGTCCGCGCGTGACGAATTCATGCATCATTTTGTGATAATATTTTCTGTGTTGCTTTGATTGTTTTACAATTTGTTATATACCAAAATCATTGCAATTTAGTGTACAATACAAAGAAAAAAAATAACTCGTTAGCTTTAACCGTTTTGCTCACAGCGCGATTTGTATACAATATGAAATTTTTTTTTGTGCTGTCATATATTTCAATATTTATATATGATAATGATATTTTTTAAATTTCTGATGGTTGCATACTAAACTTCAGGCAATGACAAAAAAAGGAGCCAAAAAATGAACTCTTAATCTTAAAAACTAAGCGTGCTGTGATTTTTTGAAAAAAACTTTTTTCCCCTTCGGCGCTAACTCCCGAACGCCACCGGCATACGACAGACACTTTTGTAAATGAGGCTCGGCGTTAGAGGGTTAACAGCGGGCTCAGTCAATGGCGATCCGGTTTTACGGGGTTTGTCTAGTGACGAAAATCGCCAATTTCCGCTTATCGGCACCGATAATTGGGTATTGGCGCTGATAAGCCTCGAAAAGCGCCGGAAATCGCCGATTTTCGGTTATCATGACACCCCCAGAACAGAACCCACGCTGATAACTGAGGACTGCCTGTGTATATAATACATATATATATATATGTTACAGTCAACATGCGTAATCAGTCATCACGCGTAATGCACTTAGGGGACATTTGATCCCCAGGAGCTAGTACTAAACACGGCGAAACAGTGAGTCACCTACACTGTTTCGCGGGTTTAGTACTAGTCCCTGGGGTCAAATGTATTTCGCCATGTTTAGTACTAGCTCCTGGGGGGATCAAATGTCCCTAAGTGCATTACGGGTGATGACTGAAATTTCAGTCATTATGCGTAATGACTGATTTACGCGTGTTGACTGTAATATATATATATATATATATATATATATATATATATATATATATATATATATATATATATATATATATATATATATATATATATATATATATATATATATATATATATATATATATACATATACATATATATACATATATATATACATATATATATATATATATATATATATATATATATATATTATATATATATATATATATATATATATATATATATATATATATATATATATATATATATATATATATATATATATATATATATATATATATACACACACATATACACACACACACACACACAGGTATATAATATCAGTTCAACCGGTTCTGTTATTAGTTATAAAATTTCTAAATATTTAGTTAAATTCAAATTCCCATTTACAAAACTCTGTTGATTTCTGTGCTAGACTTTCCCATATTGAATTATCCAGTACTGACAAAGTAACCAGTTTTGATGTGACATCTTTATTTACTAAATTTCCAGTTGATGACTTTGTAAAGTCCCCGCTCAATGGGTTTTCTTTGAAGAACCTCCCGTTTTCTACGGTGCCTTTTTCTTCTGACCCTAGGTCGCAGTACCCAGCTATATTTTTATTATGTAATTATGCATTTATTACCTACTTATTTGTGCCCTTATGTGTTGTGTATGTGTCAGAGCATTTTTGTGTCTATTTTATTTTTGTCACGTTATCTGTATGTACCTGTCCTGTTTTGCATAGAGAATAATTGACCTCGGGTCACCTGTATGTCTTTGTACTGACGCCCGCACGCCGCTTTATAAGCGGGCTGCTTCCTCAATAAACCAGCAGTAAATGTCTACCTGCTCTTTCTTTTGCACCCTCTCACAGTGGTGACCCCAGAGTGGTTCCCGGAGCCATTAACGAACCCAAACGGCGACTTACTTTTGGCCTGATGAACGACCTCATGCCCCTAACAGACTAACTACGGCGCTTTAACAGAGCTTTCGGGCGTACCGACCCTCATCGGCAGATCACTGGCGTCATTAGCAGACCCACACGGCACGCTCCCAAGCGTGTATTGACGCGAGTGTTAACTCACACTCCAAGTGAGAGTGCAGAAGCGAGCATGGACGCAGACATTCCCTCCCACATACAAATAATCGCGAACTTTGCGGAGTCTGATATCTCCCTCGCGCAAAACCCACTCATGCCCTCCCCCACGCCAAAGGCCGCGCGCTCCTCCACGCCGGTATCCGCTCCTCGCGCGATGTCCCTCCCGACGGACCAACCAAAGTCCGCCCTCGCCATAAAGCTGCCGCCGTTCACACACCACAACCTGTCATCATGGCTCTACAGGGTCGAGGGGCAATTTAGGGTAGCAGGCCTGACCGACGAAATGCTGCAGGCAGACGTGATCAATGCCCCACCGGAGGAGATTTACAGGAAGGTCGCCCCATGGGTGACGTCTGTAGCAAGCCCTGCCACCTACCAGAAACTGAAGGCCTCTCTCGTCGAGACCTGCTCCCTGCTGGTCTCTGAGAGAGCCGCCTGCGCCCTCGACTTCGTCAACAACCCTCGGCAGGACACGAACCTCCTGGAGACATGGCACGACATCCAGGACCTTCTCCTCCTACCCGGGACGGACGGCAGCGGCAGGCACACACAGATAAGCCTGTCGAGGGAGATCTGCCTCCATCAGCTCCTCCCGGAGGTTCGGGACCAGTTCTTGGAGCCCTACACCCTCCCGGTCGAGGAGCTGATTAAAAGGGCACAGCAGCTGACTGACTCCACAAGGGCAGTGAAGCAGGCATCCACGCCTGCATACCCCATCAACTGCCTCCAGCTGGAGGAAACCACGCCAGGGGAGGTCAACGTCGTCGCCAGGAGGCGACCACCCCATCACCAGAAGAAGGAAATGCTGGGGCCATGCTACTACCACCGGCAGTTCAGCAAGGACACCCAGAACTGTGAGACCCCCTGCCTTTTTGCTCATCCAAAAAACGGGGGAAGCGGTGGCCACCAGCACATGCCGCCATGGCAGCAGAAGCACCCAGGAGCCCCTCACCAGTAGGTTTCTATGTCTGCGACACCGTCTCCAGCAGGATGATGCTGATCGACACTGGAGCCATGCGGTCAGTGTTCCCGCCTTCCAGAGAGGACCGCAGATGCCCGCCGGACCCAGCTGCCTCCCTGACGGCCACCAATGGGTCCCCCCATCCTCTCCTGGGCTGGAGGTACAAGTGGAACTTCATTGTCACGGACATGAGAACTCCACTCCTGGGTGCGGACTTCCTGGCCTACTTCGGACTGGCAGTCGACGTCGGCCGCAAACGCCTGCTGGACACCAAGTCCTGCCAGTACCTTCCCCTGGCGCTGGGCCCCAGTGCACCCACGGTCTGTTCCGTCGCTCCACACCAATACGCTTCTCTCCTGAAGGAATTCCCCAAGGTATTCAAGCCCGAACTGCATCAGGTGCCCGGGGCCCCCGCCAAACATGGGATATACCACCACATCAAGACGAAGGGCCCCTCAACACACGCAAAGTTCCGGAGGCTTCCCCCTCGGCGCCTTCAGGAGGTCAAGAACGCTTTCGCCGAGATGGAGCGTATGGGCATATATATGAAGGCCTCCAGCCCATGGGCCTCTCCCTTTCACATGGTGCAGGAACCGGACTGCTCCTGGAGACCCTGCGGCGACTACAGGCGACTCAACCTCGCCACAGAACCAGACCACTACCCTCTCCCAAACATGCAAGACCTCACAGCCTCTTTCCACGGGGCCAAAATATTTTCAAAATTGGATCTCTTAAAATCCTACTTCCAGGTACCAGTAGCTCCAGAGTACATTCCCAAAACCACTATCATCACGCCCTTCGGGTCCTACGTCTTCACCTTCTCCACCTCGGCCTGAGGAATGCAGGAGCGACTTTCCAGAGACTGATGGACAGCATCCTGGGGGACCTGAACTTCTGCGTCTGCTACGTCGATGACATTCTAATTTTTCCAAGTCC
The DNA here is from genome assembly GCF_040412425.1 of Macrobrachium rosenbergii. Lineage (NCBI taxonomy): Eukaryota > Metazoa > Arthropoda > Malacostraca > Decapoda > Palaemonidae > Macrobrachium > Macrobrachium rosenbergii. Next base: position 48,104,758 of record NC_089744.1, read on the forward strand.
CACAAAGAACACCTGCGGCACATCTGGAAGGTCCTGCAGCGCCTGCAGGAGAACGGCCTCATCGTCAGGTTCGACAAATGCACCTTCGGCGTCGACAGAGTCGACTTCCTGGGCCACCAGGTATCCCCGGGAGGCATCCGCCCACTCACATCGAAGGTCGAAGCTGTCGCCAGGTTCCCCACCCCTGCCTCCGTCAAGGGCGTACAAGAATTCCGCGGGATGGTCGACTACTACAGGAGGTTCATCCCTGGGGTCACACACACCATGGCCCCCCTGATGGAGATCCTGAACGGCCATCCGAAGACCTTAGTGTGGGGCCCCGACCAGCAGCAGGCCTTCTCCCTGACGAAGGCCACCCTCGCCAAGGCAACTGCTGCCTTGACCCACCAGGACCCCAACGCCAGCAGCATCGCCTGTGGTGCCGTCCTAGAGCAAGTCAACAGAGCCCCTCAGCCCATTGCCTTCTTCAGCAGGAAGCTCAGCCCCGCCTAGTCCCGCTATAGCACCTTCGACAGGGAACTCTGCGCAGTGTACCGGGCGGTAGCCACTTCCTGGAGGGCACGCCCTTCACAATTTGGACAGACCACCAGCCCCTGGTCCACGCCTTCACAAAGCTGGGGGATGCATGGTCCTCCAGGCAGCAACAGCATCTCGCGGCCATCGCGGAGTCCACCTGCAACATCAGATACCTCCTCGGCAGGAAGAACCCTGTAGCGAATATCCTCTCAAGGATCAAACTCAACGCAGTGCAGCTCGGGATCGACTATGAGGACCTTGCCTGGGAACAGGCCACCGACCCAGAGGTTCCAGCTTACCGCACCGCCATCACGTCACTCAAGTGAAAGGACGTGCTCCTCGCCCCTGGGGGACCAACAGCTTCCCATCGTCGTCTAGTCTTCGACATCATCCACGGGCTGTCCCACCCCTCTGGCAGGATGACAGCCAAGCTGCTGGCAGAGAAGTTCGTCTGGCATAGCATACGGCATAGCATATGGAAGGACGCGATGGCCTGGGCGAGGAAGTGCATCCAGTGACAGACCAGTAAAGTAGGGCGCCACACTGAGTCAGGGGTGGGCAACTTCCCCCACCCAGGAAGGCGTTTCGGGCACATCCACGTCGACATAGTGGGTCCTCTTTGCCCATCAGGAAGGGCCAGGAACCTTCTGACAGTCGTCGACCGCTCCAACAGGTGGCCCGAAGCGACGCCCATGGAAGAAGCCACCGCCAGTGCATGTGCTGAGGCCCTCCTCTCCAGCTGGATCAGCCGGTTTGGTGCCGCAGACCATATAACAATGGACAGGGTCCCAGCCTTCTTGTCTGAGCTGTGGACTGCCCTGGCACGCCTGCTGGGGACCACTCACCACAGCACCACTGCCTACAACCCCGTGGCCAACAGATTGGTGGAAAGGTTCCACAGGTCCCTGAAGGCATCCCTCATGGCCCGTTGCACCGCTGAGAATTGGAAGTACCAGCTGCCCTGGGTCCTCCTCGGGCTAAGGACCGCCCCCAGAGCCAATGGCGACCCGTCCACAGCAGAAAAAGTCTACGGGGAGTCTCTCGTAGTCCTGGGCAAACTCATCATAGAGGACCGGGACAACCTAACAACCCAGAGGCTCTGCGACAGGGTCGCAAAGTTCGCCCCCTGCCAGCAGACATACACCGATAGGACGTCCCCCTTCATGCCTCCCGGTCTGTCCTCCACCACCCACATCTTCGTCAGGAACAATGCCGTCTGCCCACCCTTAATCAGGCCCTACAGGGGGCCCTTCCTCGTGCTGAAGAGAAACAAAAAGGTGTTCCGGCTGGCCATCCATGGGAAGGATGACTGGGTGTCGATAGACCGCCTCAAGCCCGCACTCTTGGAGGAGGATGTCGGCGACACTCCTCAAAGCCCTGCCCCAGGAGACGTCGCCCCCGTAGCCCACCCCGCCCACAAGAAAGTTGCGTGGCCGCCCCCGTAAGGCCCCAGACCCAGGCAGGAATGCAGCCAACCGCTCCCTCACGCAACACATCCCCGGACATCGAGGAGCCGCAGCCCTCTCCACCGCCCCAGCAGATACCTGCTTTGATCAGATGTTACCTGCGTTGTTGGGGGGGGGGGGGGAGTATTGTAAAGTCCCCGCTCAACGGATTTTCTTTGAAGAACCTCCCGTTTTCTATGGTGCCTTTTTCTTCTGACCCTAGGTCGCAGTACCTAGCTATATTTTTATTATGTAATTATGCATTTATTACCTACTCATTTGTGCCCTTATGTGTTGTGTATGTGTCAGAGCATTTTTGTGTCTAATCTATTAATTTTATTTTTGTCACGTTATCTGTATGTACCTGTCCTGTTTTGCATAGAGAATAATTGACCTCGGGTCACCTGTATGTCTTTGTACTGACGTCTGCACGCTGCTTTATAAGCGGGCTGCTTCCTCAATAAACCAGCAGTAAATGTCTACCTGCTCTTTCTTTTGCACCCTCTCACAACTTACTTCAATATTTATCACAACATTTGGAATTGAATAAACTAGAATTACCTACCAATGTTATTTTTGTTCAGGAGACTTACCTGCCAGATATATATATAGCTGTATTCTCCGAAGGTCCGACAGAATTTCAAATTTCGCGGCACACGCAGTGGCCGGTCAGGTGGTTAGTACCCATTCCCGCCGCTGGGAGGCGGGTATCAGGAACCATTCCCATTTTCTATTCAGATTTTTCTGTCGCCGGACTGTCAACACCTGTTGTCAGTTCCTCCGCTTTTGATTTCGAAATTTGTTGTCACTTAAGTATTTTGGTTGTTTTTGGTATTCGACTGGATCTGTGACTTGGCATACGCTCTTTGTGGACCGTTTTTGATTTTGCTTTTGACTTTTCTTATAATTAAGATGTCTTACCTCTAGCTATCGAGTCTGTAGCTTGGGTGAATGTAAGGTGAGGCTATCAAGACTTTGGTAGTTCCTCACACTCTTTATGTATGATATGTAAGGATGTTCAATGCTCTATGATAATCGGTAATGAATGTGTGGGATTGTCTGAGGGTGAGTGGAAGAAATATGTAGCCTATATGCTTAAATTAGAGCGTGATAGGCTGAGGAAATCTTCCTCCTAGAGTGCATCCTTAGTTGGACAGTCAGGTTTTCTCCTACTAGTAACCCTGTAGTAATTTATTACTAACCCTGTAGTTTGTTGCTGCAGAAGGTAATTCCCTGGCTCGTGTGGAGTCAATGCGTGCTCTTGAAACTAAAGTGAATGCAATTCAAACGCATAGTGTTAGTGCCCCTAGTGTTGTGGAGGGGGCGTCAGATCGGCCCTATAATGCCTCTAGGCCTGGACCTCTGTCGAACTCCCAGGACCAGGGAGGGGGCATGTCGAAAGCCGCATGAGGGTTACGGGGCTTCCCACCGATCTGGCGTCCCTTCGGCAGGTCCTGATGACGCTACCCAGGCTGCCAGGGGATCGTGCTCAGGCACGCATCCTGAAGGATTGCTTCTCGTCCTCCGACACGTCCTCCCGCCACGGGGTTGGAGCTCGGTTGGACTCTCGCCCTCTTAAGAGAAGCTTAGAGGAGAGGACGCCACGTCCTCTTCCTCTAGACGTTTGTACTCTTCCCGATAGTTGCGTGGATATTCCTCTGCAGAAGAGAATAAAGTGTTTTTGAATGATCTCTACTCGACCCCTGTCGCGCTAAGGCAAGGGCTAGAGCTTCTTCCCTGTGGAAGGAAGTATACGTCTCTCGCCCTTTTCCTTCTCTCAGGTTCATCCCTTCTCCCGAGAGAGTGGCTTCTCCAACGCGTAAGATTTTGTTGGGTTTGCAACAACAGCTGGATGCTCTCATGAACCTTTCAAGAGTCGAATCTGCCTGTTAAGAGGTACAGACTTTCACCTTCGTCTCCTGCTTCGGGAACGATACAGAGCGTCTGTCGTCTAGAGAGAGTGTTTAGTGGCTTCATATTCGTCTTCCCCGAGTTGAGGTGTTGGCCTTTTCTCTGTCGGACTTCGGAGAATACAGCTATATATATATCTGCCAGGTAAGTATGAACAAACTTTATTTTATCATTAAAATATCATATTTGATACCCCTTTGTATAAAAAATTGTAAATTCACTTTTAATGGTAATTTTTATGAACAAATGTTTGGTATGGCCATGGGGAACCCTCTTACGCCACTTTTGTCTAATATTTACATGGAATTTTTTGAGTCTAGACTTATTCCAAGAAATCTATTCTCTAAGGTGTTTTGGGTTAGATATGCAGACGGTTGTGTTTGTACTGTAAAAGAAAATTTGAAAATTCCCGATTTCTTGCAAACAATTAATAATCTTGTATCATCCATAAAATTCCCAATAGAATATGAAGAAAATAATTTTTTACCATTTTTGGTTGTCTTAGTTATTAGAAATAACACCAATTTTTGTTTTAAAGTATATAGGAAACCCATAAATAATTTTTATTATATTCATTTTGACTCTGGCCATGTTAAACAAATTAAAGCGTCAAAATTTTCCAGTATGTATCTTAGAGCTCTTAGAATTATAGATTTGTAGTCCTGAATTTTTGGGAGAGGATTATAAAATTATTGATAAAATAGGAGATTCATTGTTACGCTACCTCCCTCCTTTTTTTAGAATTTTGTAAAAATAAAGCAAAAAAGACATATTACAATCCAACAAGTCTTAAGAAAGAACTTAAGAATATTCTCTGTTTACCATTTCATCGTAATTTCATTCCTGCAGTGCCCATTTTAAAAACGATTGATGTTAACTTAGTACAATATTCAAATATAGTATATTTTGAGAAATAAACTAATTCAGAATAGCCTGCCCAATTCAAACAATATTGTATACAGTATTCCTTGCAAAGAATGTAATTAGATTTATATTGGTCAAACATCAAAAGGACTAAAATTAAGCTGCCAACACAAATATACCATTTCAAGAGGCTTATCAAATAATGGCATTGCGGCTCATTGGCTTAAGACAGGCCGTGCCATGAACTGGGATAAGTCATCAATAATCTACAAGGTCAACGACCATCGGGAAAAGAATCTGGTAGAGACTGTTGTCCCTATGTTTTTTGTTTAAGGAACGTGCTGCCCAGATTAACAAACTGTAACCCTGGCCCCCCTTCTGTTTTTGTATATAAAGCTTTGTCAACTTCTTTTGTATTCAGTGTGAACTTTGAACTTAAAAATATAGAATAAACTACAAAAGTACTTGTTCAAAGTCCCAGTTTTCACTCACCTTCTTACATGGATTTTGTGATATTCTCAAGCACGCATTCCTTCATGCTGCATTGAAATATAAATATAAATAAATAAATGAATTATTTATATATATATTATATATATATATATATGTATATATATATATATATATATATATATATATATATATATATATATATATATATATATATATATATATATATATGTGTGTGTGTGTGTGTGTGTGTGTTTAATATAATCATTCTTGGACCAATAGATGTTGCAATAAACACAGTAACCTAAAGGTACAATATTCTAGATGCTATACAGTATCTGGTCCAAAATGACGAAGTTGAATGAATTGGTGATAGCTATTTTAGTAAGGTATGTCCCTAGAAAATTCATCAAGATCAGGACAAATGATAAGTCATGGTTTGATGATCCCAGTAAACAAGCATGAAAACTACTCTATTTTTGTTGAGTTTCACTGTCCTGCGAAACAAATGTACCATATGGGTAGAGAAATTAAAGAGGAAACTTAGCCTCATCTGTAAATCATATTTACATCTATCTTTGAGTCAGGCCCATCTTCCATCACACTTCTACGAACAGATAATGCTGATTGGTAACTGGCCCTAAGGAAGAGGCTGAACTGCTCCATTTAGCTTTTGAAGCTAAGCAATCAGCTGAGGATATCCCTCTCCATGATACTTGTCATCCTGACCCTATTCTTAACCTGTAAGGGATGGGCAATTATATACGAGTATAATGCGCACTCCCAGACCGGGCAGACTTTAATGTCGGCCAATTTAAGAAAAAAACACATCAATGGAAAGAGGGAGATATGCAAATGCACATGGTGTAAGAAAAAAATTCTAAAAAATTTTCCCTTCCTTCCACGGGAAGTTGAAAGTGACTATTTACAACCCTGTGTGAGCCTCTTTTGCAAAACACTCATAAATTTTAACAAGTTATACATGTTTTTTTATAATTTATTTTATTTTGTAAAGTTAGAATTACAACATACACAATATCATAACAGATAAGAACTAAAATCAATAACAAATTCTGAGCATATTTGTTGTAAAATATTTATGTAAATTTACTGAGATCGGGAAATGCAGTAACTTTCTTTGGATTTATACATGTTTTTTCTAATATTTCTTTGCAAAACTACAACTATAACTGACATCATATCATAAAGGATAAGAACTAAAACTAACAGTAATCCCTAGGTATATTTATGAGGAAATAAATAAAAAGACATCATGGCAGAGAGAGGAACAAGACATTCCCCCTCCAAGTCAGGAACAATGCCGAAGTTCCCAAGACGCCCACGATCGAGCTGAGCTGAGTTCTTTAGTTGCCACAATTCATTTGTGGGCCATTGAAGTACTGGAAACTTTCCCGTTTGATACAGATAAATCGTATGGCACGTAATATTAATCCTCCTCAGAGGGGGATCCATCCACCACCCAAAACCTGTTTTAGATCCTCTATAGAGGGGATCCATCCATTAAGGGTAAAAAATTTGCTATTCATTCTAGGGGTGCTAAGAAAATTCTTGATAGCTGGGGTGGAGATCTTGATGGTTTCTTCCCTTTGTTTTTTAAAATTTTTCTTGTGTTACCAGATATTAATAGATTCCATAGATTTTTATGATGAATTAGTATCTTTGCTGATGAGTGCAAGCTTAGTAATTCTGTGCCTGTTCCATAGTGGCTTATCTGTACAGGCCAATTTCTATTCTCCCTGTGCTCTCCATCTCCAAAGTTGCAAAATCTTTCTAGGCCACAAAACAAGTATGTGGAATTCAAAGGATTGTTAGCTTACAGTCAGTATGCATACAGGAAGCAGTTAGGTACCTACCTGATGAGGGTTTTGAATAGAGTACAGTATTATTATTTTTGTAATTCAGAAGATGAACTCTATTCATATGGAACAAGCCCACAGAGGGCCACTGACTTGAAATTCAAGCTTCCAAAGAATATGGTGTTCATTAGAAAGTTGTAAGACAAGGTAGAGAGATACAGAAAGAGGAGATCCCATATACTAGAAAAGGAAAAAATTAAATTAAATTCATAAATGCATAAAAATGTAAGTAAATTATTAAAATGCAAGGAGAACTGTGTTAGGGTAGTAATACATCGCATGACATCCTCAGGGAGACTGTTCCATAGCCCAGTGGTGTGAGGAATAAAGGACCTCTGGAACTGACAAGTTCAACAGCAAGCCATATTTCATGGTCTCAAGCATGAAAAGGAGATTAGGGATCAATTGGAAATGTGAAAAACCTGTGTCAAAAACAGGTTTTGACGTAGGAAAAACCTATTTTTGGTAGTCGCTGTTTCGTCCTCAAAGGAGTTACCTTCCATGGTCTACCAGAGCTCCATGGTGACCAAACTAATATCAAAGAATTCTCTTCTAATTTAGTTGGTCTTTTGGCCAGGTATTGTGTCGTAATGATTAACATTATAACACATGATGGAGTATATAATGGACTCAAAGATAAGAGGGCACTTTCCCTTATCTTCAGCAAAGCTGAACCCAGTTTTTCCAACGTCAATTAACCCACAAGAAAGAGAAGTGACTATTGCGCACGCGCATCCGCCCTCTTGTTTACAACCGGGCCGTTAAAAGACCAAGGAGCTATTACTCTTTGTCAAAAAATACAACTTATGAAAAACTGACAGACAGAGACCATCATAACTGCTAATATTAGAAACAGAAATTTATCACCATGAACCACTCTATCTAAAAGACATAAATCTCTGGCAGAAGCAGACATCCACACCAGGGAAGAATACTCTAGTAAAGGCAGGACAAAAGACTTAAAACAGGTTCCATTGATTTAATCATTGCTATAAACATGAGGCCTTCTGTACAATACGTAACTTTCGTGCAGCATTTGCAGACACATTCATTAGATGTTTCCCAAAAGTAAGGTGTGAGTCAAAAAGTTACACCTAGAATAGTTAAAGCTTGACTCATTCAGCAGAGTCCCATCCACCTGGAGGGGGGCAATGGGGTGGAAAATCTGTACAAGACCTGCTAACCAACAGTGTTTTCATTTTACCTGAGTTCAGTTTCACACCCCACTTGAGTAAACCATTCATTAACCCGCTCCATGTCACGACTTGAGACTAAGGGTAGCTTCATTTCTCAAACATGGTGACTTTACTACACTCACAACCCTTCATTTCTCAAATGTAGTGACTTTACTTCACTCACAAGTGTTGTCAAATCATCAGCGTACTAAACAATCTTGTTTTCCAGGCCAACAACCATATCACTTGTATACAATAAAAATAACAGAGGACCAAGAACACTAACCTGTGGAACTCCAGACACAATAGGTCTTAGTTTGCTAAAGATGCCATCAACAGCAGCTCGCTGCTGCCCACCTTTAAGGAAATCTTGAAGTAAACCTAAAACATATCCACCCACTCCAAGATTTTGAAGTTTATAAGTAAGTGCATATTGACTGTCAGCAAACAATCCTTTTGATTCCACATACTTATATAGTGACTGAAAAATACATTTTTCTGAGACTTTGGAGAGCACAGGGAGAATAGAAATTGGCCTGTAGTTACTACAGTCTGTAAATATGCCATTCTTTGGAACAGGCACTATATTGCTAAGCTGGCGCTCATCCGCAGACACTACATCGACCTAAAAATCTATAGATTCTACTAATCTTGGGAGACAACTCACTAGAAACTTTTTTTGTTTTTTAAACAAAGGGAAGAAACCATTAAGTTCTTCAACCCAGCTCTCAAAGATTATCAAGAATGAGGAGGGATATCCTTAGCTGATTGCTTTGCTTCAAAATCTTGATGAAACAGTTCAGCCTTTTCCTTAGGGTCAGTAACCAGTCTACCATCATCTGTTAGTAGTGGTGGAATGGAAGACAAGCCTGACCCATAGATGATGCCAATTAGGTCCACCAAAGATGAGGCTGAGTAACGTCTTCAAGTTTACTCTTTACAGCCCCTTTCACACTGGGCAATTGGTAGCTGCCACTATTTGCCTCCCACAGTTTTCAATGGAATCTCATATGAGGGTATCTGCAGGTGCTGGGCCAGGAATCACGCTCAGATGGTTGCTCTCTCCAAAACTAGTGACCCCCAATTTTGGTTGACGTCACCCTCTGTGAAGCATTGTTTCCAATAAGAGCTTTCATATGGCACCACTAGTTGCTGACACCTGTCTTTGTTACCCAGGCACTTTGGGAGATCAAGACTGCTATGATGGAAGGCATTTCAAAGATGGTAGAAGAGGTGAACACAGATTTCATTTATGAAACTGAAAAGAGGCCAGTAATTTAGAATATGTTTCAAAGAATAGAGTATGGTAACAAGACAGGAAAGAGGAAGCCCTGGCATGAAATCATAGTGAACTTCATTCACGAGTTTGAAGACATCTCTCGGGTGAAAAAAACAAAATTGTAAAGTTTGGCTTAGTTTTATGCTCCAGATTGAAATTCGATGGCATGTCTATCTCTTTCTGCAACTTAATCTCTGTTATAACTGGATCCATTAAGATAGGTTTTGATATTTTCCATGCCTGATTCTTATTTAATGTTATTATGTTCATTAGTTTTATTGTTTTGTATTCCTTTCTTCAGGTTTACTCCTTATTTCATTTTTTTTTATTGGACTACTGTGCCTATTGGGGCCCTTGGGCTGGTCAGATCTGGCTTTGTTGCCTCTTGCTGATGAAAATAATAATTTCTTTCCACCGATATCAAAATTTGTCATCTGGCACACTTTTCGCAACACATCTTGTTTACTCATTCTTCTTTTTGCTTGCAATTTCCCTTTCACTGAATGGCCCCATAGGTCCCAGTGCTTTCCCTAAGTATATTCCATTCAGTTCCTTTAAAAATTATTCATTCTTTACTGACAATCATAACAAATCCAATCTGTGGAAGACACTAGTTACCTGCAGTTGCCCATTCTTTCACACTAAGGCAACTGGTGGCAGCCATCGGTTGCCCAATATGAAACAGGCCTAAGGAATTATTGTAATTTCTCTCAGCTTTATGGTATATTCTGTTCGCAGCACAGTGAGACTCAACAAAAATGGTGTAATTTTCATGTGAACAATTTTGCCTCCATGTGTTGAATTTGGTCTGTTTGTCATGGTAACTTGTCTACATGTATCATCAACCATAGATGGTCATTTGTCCTGAATTTGATGACCTTTCTAGGGACATACCTTATTAAAATAACCATCACCATTTCATTTACCTAATTGGAATTTGGATCTGTTGTAGCATCTGAAACATTAAGTACCGTACCCGACATGCTCCAATAATGTGATCCCAACTGGTTCTAGATTTCAGCTAGACAATTTTTCCAGTGGTGGAATTAGGAATATACTGATTAACAATTATGTCCATTCAGTGGCACAGTGATCAGAAGTGCCTATATACTGGCAGACCTTGGACTAGACAATAGCAGGAACATTTGTGACTATGAGGGGTCTAATGTACTATCAGCAACAAGTGTGGGTTCCTCAATTAGCTGAACAAAACGAAGGATACACAGAACTCAAGATGAGAGTAATTCAAACAGGTTTTAGTGCTGCTTTTGAGTTAGTAAATCATGAAGCACTTATCTTTAAGCTTCAGAATCTTGGAGTGGTTGGATATGTTTTAGAGCAGAAAGCACTGGGACCTATGAGGTCATTCAGTGCTGGGATATGTTATAGGATTACTTTAACATTTTTTTACAGGTAGCCAGCAATGAGTTGCTGCTGATAGGATCTTTGGCGAACCAAGAGACCTATCGTGTCTTTGTGTTCCCCAGGGTAGCGTTCTTGGTCCACTGTTATTTTTAGAGTATACAGGTGGTATGGTTTTTGACCTAGAAAACAAAATTGCTCAGTACTCCAAAGATGCAACTCTTGTGGATGTAGTAGTCTCCACTTATGAGAAACGAAGTCTCAATCATGACATGATTAGCGAATGATATAGTTGGTGGGGTATCAGGCTGAACTCAGTAAAATGACAAATTTTTAAAGAAATTTGTATTTTTCCTAACATACACACCTGAGGTCTTTACGTCTTGGTAGTTGGCTACTGACAGAAGAGGAAGGATCCCTCTCATCCAGATGGTGGGCATTCACTTTACCTTTTGGCCCAGGAAGCAGAATGAGGGGTGGCTAGAGGTGGGCCATTTATGTAGAGACCTCAGGTTTGTATGTTAGGAAATATACAAATTACTTTAAAAATTTCTCATTTGTTCCCACATGTATACAAACCCTTGGTCTTTACATGTGGGAGACTTAATCCTTGGTGGGAGGATTCTGGGCAAATCACTGAACTGGCTGGTAGTTTGTCTCACCTGGGGCATCTTTCCTGTTCATGTAAGATCAAAGGAAGGAGACCCATGCCTCTGATCTGTTGAACATGTGATGTTCAACTGCCAGACTTCTGGGCCTTTGAATAAATGGAAGGTAACGTCATTGATTTGAAGATAAGCTTCAATGAACCAGTATTGTCGGGGACAGTAAAGCTGAAGATAACCAACGGGTCTCTTCATTGCTAGTCCCTCCCCCCTCTTGCTAGAGAGAGGGTAGGAGTTGCATCTATTAATCCAAAAAGAGCTAGATTATAGATAGGATACTGGGTCATCTAGAACACCTGCATGCATGCCCATCCAACATGTGACAGTTTGCTAACTGTCCCTTAGAAGGGTATAAAAGAGTAGTTGGGAGGCCAGTCCCACACACACCTCCTCTTTGCAGCTGCACACCTTAGGCGAGATGCTACCTGTCCTCAGCAGCTGGGTGATGTACATGACTCTTTGAGTAGCCACCACAGAACCAAAGGAAAAAAAAAAAACAATAAAAAGTCTGAGGATCTATGGGCAACATTCCGAAGGTAAAAAGGTGGCTAATGTGGTCTGTTGTGACTGCATTACCATCCTTAGTACCTGTCCGATGGGTTCTTCCTGAATGCTATAGGCAGACCAGTGCCCCTGACCTTATGAAATCTCACCTGGAATGTATTGTTGTCTACCATGTCAGCTGTGGAGTATGTCTGTTTGATCATACACAAAGTCAAAATAAATGGAGCTCCTAGACACTAATTCCTGGCGGAGTCGGAACCAAAAAAAAGTTGTCGGCACTAGTTTGGAGGCAAAGTCTTAGGGTGGATGGGGCTATGCTGAATGAGTCTGAGGCTTTAACTATATTTCGTGTAACTTTAGACTCGCATCTTACTTTTGAGAAATGACTAATGAGTGTCAAGAATGAAATATATAATTTAGGCCAAAGGCCAGGTGATGAGACCTATGAGGTCATTCAGCGCTGAGTGGAAAATTGAGAACAAAAAGGTTTCAGAGGTGTAACAAGAGGAAATCCTTGCAGTTGTATTATAGAACAATTGTTAGGAAAGTAAGATTGAAGTTAGAGAACATGAATGACAGTACAGTAAAAGGATTGAAAGGGCTTGCAGCTAGGGTATGAAGGGATGCTGCAAAAACCCTAAGTAATGCTTACAGTGCTCCTTTGAAAATGTCAGCAAATGCTACACAGGAAGTTAGGTATTGTATTTAAGGCCTCATATACCTATAACAATGATAAAATCAATGCAATCTGTTTTAGGTCATTTGTCCTTCCTTTACTAGAACACCATTCTTCAGTGTGAATGTCAGTTTCTGCCAGAGACTTTTCTTTTAATTAGAGTGGTTTGTGGTGGTTGGTTCTGTCTCCAACACTAGCTGATATGACTTGGATCACCAAGGAATGTCTCTTATATGTCAAGTTCTTGTAAGTTGTATTTTAACAGAGAACTTTCATTATTACAACTGATCCCTGATCCTGAGAGCAACCAGATTTGCTGAACAACAGCAACAGCACCAGCACCAATAAGCAGTGCATGTGCCATGCTGTCTGACTTTTCAGTTCCAGAGATCTTTACTTCCTCACACTGTTGGACTGTGGAACAGTCTCCCTGAGGATGTGCAAGTTAAGATGCAATACATTGCTACTACCTTAAAACAGTTCACCTTGTAGCTTAATTTTTTTTATGTATTTATTAATTTATATTTCTCTTTTCTGATACCTTACCTCTTCTTTCTGTAATTCCTTTAATCTTTTGTAACTTCTTTCAAATGAACACCACATTCTTTGGAAGCTTGAATTTCAAGTCAATGCCCTGTAGGCTTATTCTATATGAATAAGAGTTTATTTTCTGGAATAATAATAATAATAAAGTTATATACATTTCTTCTATTGTATTCTTCTTTGCTATGTTTCTGTATATTTTCACAGAGGCATACATTAAATTTCTGCAGAAACTTCTAAAAAAATTATTTTGGTTTATTTTACAAGAATGCATACTGACTTTAGAGAACACTATACTCTACTACTGTAGCCCTTCAATAGTAAAAATTGCCAGACATTGAAAAAATTTTATCTATAGTAATTCTTTGAGAAAAACACTAATTTAGCCAGAAGTTATGAAGTATGTTTTCAGTGTGGGATGGCCGTCAACTCAAAGACAACTATGAAAACAAATAACATATCTGTTAAGCTTATCCAAAACTTGCAGTGTGAGAACATAGATTGGTAAGTGATTAATGAACAACCTCAGTGGGGCCTGTGAGAGAGAGAACTTGTTTACAACAGTACTCTAGTTTCTTCTGCTTTTAAACTTAAAATATTCACAAACTTTCCAGAACATTACAATCATTGGGTAGTTTAACCCCTTCGGTACCGTGACGTTTCTACGACGCCATAGAGAGTACAGTGACGCTACCTAGGACGTATATATATCGTCATAACTCCATAAACGCTATAGGGAATGCTTATAGTGCTGGCTTATGTATTCTACTTATTTTTGAAGGTGTGGGTAGGCTGTACTAACCAACACTAAGCTCCTCCTACTTTTTTTTTTTCAGCCACTCATGGACATTCTTGGCTGTGACATCACAGCCTTCTCATCATCAGTTTATGCACATTCACAGCAAAAAGCATGAGTGAAAGCAGTGACGTCTCTTCCGAGGAATATGTTCCTTCTGAGGAAGAATATGAGAGCAATGACGAGCTCTCAAGTGATGATGAAGTTGAAGAACGCGAGGTGGACGGTGGCTGGACCTATGTTACCAACATATTTGAGGATTGTCGCCCAGCAATGATGCCAGAATTTCATGATGACTTTTCAGGGCTAAATCCAGCGCTTGGGGATGCACCTTTCCTTAAGCCTGGGGATGCATGTAAATTTTTTTTTTTTTTATGATAAAGTGATGAAAACTCTTTGCTCATGGGCTAATGAGAGAGCTGCATTATTTTTTCAAGAAAATCCCCAGAAAAAAGGGAAAATTCATGGGTTGATATGGCGAGAGGTAAAAGAGGGGGATATGTATGTTTTTTTGTTTGATTTTGGCTATACTGTATATATGTATATATATATATATATATATATATATATATATATATATATATATATATATATATATATATATATGTATACATTTATATGCATAATGTGTGTACATTTATATGCATGTGTGTATATTTTGAATTCACGTTCACTTCCATTAATATACAAAGCAGAATGGATGCTAAAGCCTTTTCTTTCATGGTTATATGGACTCTAGGGCGAGTTGGGAAAATGCGGGATACATCATCTCGCCGATTATGCATCATGCGGTACCGAAGGGGTTAAACAGCCCACTGAACTAAGAGGCTCAACACTCACAAGGACAGCCTATGGGGTTCTCAATAAAATGCAGGTTGTAAAAATGTTTATAAATAAAGTGGAAAGAGTGAAAATGTACTTATATTTATTTATGAAATTTAGGCTGTTAATTCAAGCACTGGGGCACTTATGACAATTCAGCACTTAAAGCAGTGAAGACATCTAGAAAATAAAAAGGAAATGACATACATGGATCTGCAGGTGGAACTGGGTGAAAACCCCACAGTTGTACTATGAAGTAAAAGTTAAGAGAGGTTGGACAGCAAGACTGAAGAAAGGAAGCAGGAATGGCTAAAAAGTGAGTGCAGCTAGGGCTGAAGGGCTGCCAAAAGCATCGTTCAGTAATACTACACTGCAACTATGGCACTAATCCCTACAGGGGTACAACGACAATTTCACAAAGCAATTGGCTTAACTTAAATATAGGAATGTATATAATATACATTGTTAACATTTTTAAAAAAATATCTGTGGGTCAAACAAGTGACTTACTTAAGGATAAAATGTGCAATCTGCTGTCCTTTTTGCTACAATTAATTTTATGAAATTGTTTACCCAGCCCACTGAGGCATTATTCTTACTTCACAGGTTGACCCAAAAGGTCTTAATTAGTAAACTGTTATTAATGTCTAACAATTGGATAAATTACAAATGTTTATCATCTAGCAATTTAAACAGACCATGAAGCTTAAACATTAAACTTATAGTGTTGGCAGAATTTTGTGTTTAATAATAAAATTAAAATTGTAATTTGCATTCTTTACAATTTTAATGACTGGATAAACAAAAAATTTTCAAGTTTTTTTTTGCAATTATTCGAAGTATTTGTTTCCAATTGCTGATTTCCTTGTTAGCTGTTAAATGACAAATTTTTTAAGTAATTGGTAGTTTTCCTAACATACAAACCTGAGGTCTTTCTTTACATATGGGGTTTACTTTCAGCTCAAGCTGGAACCAGCCATTAAGCTTAAAACAAGGTAATTCTTGGTAGTTGGCTACCTATGACAGGGGAGGTAGACCTGCCATCATGTCGTTATACATTCACTTTACCTTTTGGCCGAGGTAGCAGAATGAGGGGTGTTAGAGGTGGGCCATTTATGTACAGACCTCAGGTTTGTATGTTGGGAAAATATAAATTACTTTAAAAATTTGTCATTTGTTCCTACACATATACCAATCCCCTGTCTTTACATATGGGAGACTTACTTCTTTGTGGAGGTTTCTGGGCAAATCTCTGAACTGACTGGTAGTTCAAGTCACCTGGGGTCTCTCTTCCTGGTCATATAAGAGCAAAGGAAAGAAACCAAACCTCTGATCTGTTGAACATGTGCAGTGTTCAGCTGTCAAACTTCTGGGCCTTTCGAATTAATGGGATGTAGCATCACTGATTTGAAGAAAGGCTACGATGAACCCACATTGTTGGGAACAATAAAGCTGAAGACAACCAAAGGGTTTGTTCATTGTCAGTCCCTCTCTCTCCTTGCTAGAGAGAAGGTATGACTTACGTCTGTTAATCCAACACATGTTCAGCTGCCAAACTTCTGGGCCTTTCGAATTAATGGGATGTAGCATCACTGATTTGAAGAAAGACTACAATGAACCCACATTGTTGGGGACAATAAAGCTGAAGATAACCAAAGGGTTTGTTCATTGTCAGTCCCTCTCTCCCCTTGCTAGAGAGAGGGTAGGACTTACATCTGTTAATCCAAAAGAGCTAGATATAGATAGGATACTCAGTCATCTAGAACACCTTCATGCACACCCGTCCAGCATATAACGGCTTGCAAACAGTACCTCTGCTCACTGGGAAAGGAATGGTATAACAGAGAAAGGTAAGAGGTCAGTCCCACATACATCCCCCTCTTTTGCAGCTGTACACTTTAGGTGAGATTCTACCTGTCCTCAAGAGCTGGGTGATCTATGACTGTTGAGCAGCCACCACAGAACCTAAGGAAACTGAGTCCGAGGGTCTATGGGCAACTTCATGAAGGTAAAAAGGAGGCGAACATAGTCTGTTGTGACCGCATTTCTGTCCTTAGTACCTGTCCGACAGGTTCTTCCTGAATGCTAGGGGCAGACCACTTAAGAAATCTGGCCTGGGACGTATTGTTGTCCACCATGTCGGCTGTGGAGTACGTCCGTTTGATCATACATAAAGTCCAAAGGAATGGAGCTCCTAGACATCATTTCTTGGCTGAGCCGGAGTAAAAAACAAGTTGTTGGCACTTAGTCTGGAGGTGAAATCCTATGTGGTAATGCAAAAGGCCCTCGGGCACTTGCTAGCATTAAGGGTCCTCAGAAACGGAATGCTCATACATTGTTGATCACTTGGCAAACCAGGCAGAATGACAGGAAGTCCTAAGCCCAAGACTTGAGTCATGGATGTGAAAAATGTCTCCCGGATCAACAGCAACTAGAGTTCCTAGAAGGTCAGTTATCCAGGTACTGACTAGCCCCACCATTTGTAACCATGGATGCGAAAGATGTCTCCTAGACGTCAACAGCATCCAGTGCTCCCAAGAGGTCACCTATCCAAGTATTGACCAGACCCACTTGTTGTTAAACTTTGGTAACTGGATCAGAAATGATGTTTTCGATGTGGTATGGTCGATGGCTGTTATGCCCACAGTCTGTAAAGACAGAGCCAAATAGTAACAGCTTCAGTGTGTCAAGACTGAAGGACCAGCCTGACTCTTCCTAGATCGAACAGTTCTTTGAAACATCGAAGTGTCAAGACCAATTGTCGCCAACACTGACCCTTGTGACCGAACTTGTGGCATACATCCATCTTCCATGGAATGTGTTTGGTTGACTGCTGTGCCAAGTATACTACTGCAAACTTGTGCACCCCCCCCCCATTTTACTGACTAAGGAACTACTGTGGTACCGTTCCTTAACAACCACAGAACACCTATCCTCAGACCCTGAGGCTTGGAGAGCTAAGATGATTCAGGTTATTGAGATGCAGATTAGGTCAGGTTAGGCTAGGTTTAGTTTAGGCTATATAGCCCTTGAAGAGCAGGTGACTACCTTCTGGTTAATGCCAAGAGGCACAAAGTTCCAGGATGTTGAAGTGCAGGTTTGGTAAGGCTAGGCTAGAATAGGTTAGGTTTAGTACCCAACCTAACCTCTTGAAGTGCAGGCAACTGCCTTCCGGTTGATGTCTTGAGACATGGAGTATCTCTGGAGGGGAAGAGTGTAACAACACTACAAGGAGATATTTGTTGTCTAATCATTAGGGTAAGCCGTGTCTCACTTCTCTGAGAGAGGAAGGAAAGGTTCTAGGGAGAACTTGTCAAAGACCAGAACCCCTTCAATCTGCATGAAGTGAATGAAGGAGGAGAAACTGCCCACGAAGAGCTGACCTCCCTGGTTGCAACAGATGAACAAGCAGGGTTCACAACTGCTGAGTTTATTGCCCCTGCCAAGACAAGGACAACCTTGTTGCTGTATCTGTTAGCCTTGCAGATACTATTCTTGCTAGGGTGAGAGATCGGAATTCTCTGGAACATATAACCCTCAGACTGCAACCAAACCCAAGAAGTCTGTATGGCCTAGAGACTCTTAAACATCAGGAGGCGTACCCTGAACAAAGGTGCCCTAGTCAAAGCCAAGGTGAAGAGTCAAATGAAAAACTTGGGGAAAGGTCAGAAGTATATAATAGAGTTAGGCAAGGAGCCTCCCGTTCTGAAGTGGTACGAAGTCTCCCCAACGAAGGAATCAAGATTGACTCCTTGATGGTTGCAAGCATGGAGTGTATCATTTCTGTCTTGAACCAAGGCTGTTGAAACAGGTTGGGCAAGAAAGGATCTGACTGATTTCTACTTACCCATCACCTTCTTGATGAGAGAGGGACGGTTGTAGAAACTGGGAACCAGGTTGTACAATTATCACAACATATTCATAAAGTATAACCTTAAGTTTCCTGCAGGGGAAGAAACTTCAACAAGCTGGAATGAACTTGTGGACCAGATGGTTAACGGGGAGTGGTAGGAACTCAAAGGGAAGTTGATATCCTACTGAAGGACATATACTACCCAGGATCCATTTACCGTAAAAAAATATTTAAGTCTAATAACTGTAATCCCCACCGGAGGCCGCAAGTGGGGAGGAAAGTAAGTTAGTTATAAAGCAGTCTTAGCATCTTATTCCTTCTTCTTAACCTTGCTTCCCTTTCAGGAAAGGGAAGTTGAAAGGGACGCCTACCATGTTCTGTGATCCAAAGGGACTGAAGAAATCATTGGCACCTCTTGAATCTATTGCAAAACTTGGTTGTATGATGGCCATTGGCTAAGACCGATTCCAGAACACATTGAAAAAAGGAGAGGACCGATCCTAGCTCTGACCTTTCTACCTGGCACACTCTTGGTTCTCTGTGTACCCCCATAAAATTATCGGTACTGTAGTTACAAGTCTTGAACACTTGATACAAAAACTTCAAATGACTCCAGCTGATGATACAACCGAGTCATCGAGAGAGGACAAGGGAATCAGAGAGGGAGGAGTAGAATACATCGAGCTGGTCCAAAAACCAAAGAATTGATGGTAGATGAAGGCCATGGACGATCTGTGAAAAGAGAAGACAACATTGTACAGGTACCGAAGGACAGTCATATAACGCGGCTGTGGAAAAAGCTGCTGTGAGGGGAGGGGGTGTGGTCATCCCTCGTGTTGGGAACGGACTCAGTCAGGAGAGGACAGCTGAAGCTGCCCCCTCAGACACGATGTCGGGAACAGTCTCAATCAGATGAGGTCGGCCGAAGCTGTCCTTCAGACACGACATATCTCCCATAGGGACACTGGTTCATCTTCTCGTGGCTGTGGCCTACGTCTTCATCCTATTAAAAGCGCCTGCTGAAGAAGACACTTCGACTGACCGCTCATGAGGAAGCTGGAAACGTACAGGGAGCCGAAAAACTTTGCTGCTGAGACTGGAATCATCCCAACTCCAGAAGAGATTCTAATACCAAGGTTGAGTAGGAACATTTAGCCTTTTACACATGGGATTACTTTCCCACGTGTAAAAACCAAGGCATTGTATACATGTAGGAACAAATAAACTAAAATTCTTATCCTACCTGTATAATGTCAAAGTATCCGTGGATGAATACGGTCATGAAAGGTAGCTTCACTCAGACGTGATTGCTGCAAACTCATGGACGTGAGCGGGGAAGGGAAAGCACGACATGATACTGCGTTCCAGAAATGTTCACGGAGTCCCACCAACGACCTTCACGGAAGCACCGTCAACGACATTCGCCCAACTGTGGAGGTAAAATTGCTCTCGGAAGGGCGATCTCACTCACCAGGGGACTCTTCTTGAAAAGCCAGAGTGGAGGCGCAGCCCGACAGAGCCATGGAGATCCTGGTGATCTAGATTGCAACCTTGTGGAGGAGGGGGGGGGGGGGGGTTTGCTGCTGCTGTTACAGATGTCTATTGGATATCAGCCAACCACCCACGCAATTGTTGTGGCAACAGCGTTCTCTGAAGAGTGATCCATCCAATAAGAAACCTTCACATTTACGGGAAAAAACATGCAGGAGAGCTTTCTCATTCTTCCCTAAACCTCCACACGAACGTGGATGGGGTGCAGCCTTGCACGTGCCCTGCCATGGCAATGTTTTCGAGCAGGAATGTGAAGGAATAGAAGAAAGTCCTAGTCTATGTCCATGCACAGGGGATGAAAGAAAGCAGCGAAAAAACCAGTTTTATCTCGTTGTGCAACAATTGTAGAAAGGACACGGCAGTTCACAACACCTGCACAGACGTGCATTTTCATCTTGGCAGAGCAAGTCTTTGGCTAAGAAAAAGTCAAGGCCGTGCAACACTATGGCACAGGCAAGGCTACATCTGCCTACCCCGGGGCCTCTTCTCTTTTTCCTTGTACAACGTGAAGCAAAAAACCAAGGTTGTGCAACATTGCTGGCTGTGAATGCTTCCTTCCTTGGAGAGCATATTTTTAGCTAAGACGTCCGGAAAACTGTGGCGGCATCCCTGAAAAAGGCAACCAGGAACTGTTCTCGAAGGGAAAATGCAAGGAAGAGATTTCAGTATGCTAGGAACTACTGTGGCACTGAAGAAACACGTGTCTGTGTCCCAAAGGACAATGGAAAGGGAAGGACGATGATCTGGGCGGGAGCAGCACTGACAGCAGACGCATGGTGGAGGAGGTACGTCCGGGGGAGACACGATTGTGGCCTATAGCAAAGATGAAAGAGAAGGCTTGACTTCTGCAAATCCAACGTTGAAAGAAAAAAGAACAAACACCAAGGCTAACACCAAGCTGGGTCTGCATTACTGTATATCAAAAAAGCAAAACCAAGTTACAGAGGAAATTAAAGAGAAAGGCTCATAGGCTAAAACGAGTTGAAAACAACCACATAGCATAACTGTGTAGGAATAACTATGCAGCAAGACAGAAAATGACAAAATGTAACAGAAAAGAACTTGTTGCATTATTTAAGAAAAAGGCAGAATATCTCAAAACAGAAATTATACAGGCACTTCCCGGTTATCGGCATGGGTTCCGTTCTGAGGGTGTGATGATAACTGAAAATCAGAGCTTATCGGCGCCGAAAAGCGCAGATTTTCAGTTATCGACACCTCTGTTAGATATGTATCAGCGCCAATACCCAATTATTGGTGCCGATAAGCGGAAATCAGCGATTATCGCCATTAACCGGGGACTGCCTGTATTAATGAATGAGGAGAATAATAAAGAATTAAGTCAAATGGCAGGCAGCAGAATAGCCAATGTCTGTCTCTGATGTGGCCCAAAAATAAAGTGAATGAATAACAACTGTATGGCAGGTCTAACTCCCCTGCCATTGGTAGCCAACTACCAATAATAACCGTGTTTTAAGTTTAAAGGCTAAAAGTAAATCCCATATGTAAGGACAGAGGGTTTGTATACATGTAGGAACAACTGGACAACAGCATAAATCATATCTAATGTGTTTTTGTGCTCTTGGATTTGTTATTGTATATTACATTATTCATGAAAATGTTAGTGAGTAAAATGAGTGTTACTGTTTCAAAGGAACTGATAAAATTGATTCAGTGTAATGCTTATTTTGGAACAATGAACACCACTCACAATAGTTGGGGTTTGAGGTTAATAGGTTATTGTCAGTTTCGTTACTGCACAAAACCTGCCATGTCCTGAAGTTGCTCAAGGTATATCTAATTATATATATTAATTACAGCTTTAGCTGCATTATGTTCATTTCCCTTACTGTGTTTCAGGGATCTGCAGGATCCTAGCATGTACAGGGATCCTATAGATTTCACCATTTGCATTCTTTTTGAAATTTGTTTAATGACAACTTAACCTGTTGAACAAATGGATTTTTAGTAAGGACTTCTAAAATGACAAATTTCTGCTGTGGAAAGGCTGACAGGGTTTGGTGTTTTACTTTTTTTTTTTTTTTTTTTTACGCCTTAGTTTGCCTTTTTATTAATGATGGGTTTTAGAGATTTTAATCAATCATGACAGAAATGGCTGCCTTCCATCTGATAGTTGCAGGTATTGATGAAATTATTCTTAGATGCTTTATAATTAGTTGCAGGTATTGATGAAATTATTCTTAGATGCTTTATAATTATTTTTCAAACCCTTCCCGGAAAATTCTCATGAAGTAAATAGAGCATGTGTAATGCTAGGAAAAGTAACATAAGTAAAGAAAAAAGTAAAAGCTGGGAGAGCTATATAATAATAATGAAATGACGTCTTAATTAACTTGAAGAAAAGTTTATTTGTGGAAGGCCTAAACAATTTCATAAGACACTTGAGACATACTAACAAGAAGAAACTGGCTTTGCAAAATCAACACTATTTTACCTTCCAGTAACTATTTGATACTAGATAAACTTTATGAAAATATACAAACTTGATTGAGTATTTTACCAAGCTGTAATAATTTTTACCCAAAACTTTATCAAGCAAATACATACAATACATGGCAAAACAAACAAGACTAATAACCTTACACAATATTTAGAACTACAATACTGAAATGCATCTTGAGATAAAGTCCAGTTTTACTAGTAAAGCAAACTACTGGCAGTCTGAAGAAATGTACTTTAATGAAATGAAAATGATAAATGCCGTGTGAACAAAAGTACAATTAAAAATGTATGTTGCTGAACTTTCATTTTTTTTTTTTTAAACTTTATAACTACAATGACTTTATTAGCTTTGGTTAACGAAGGAACTTCCCTTCACTTTCAGCCCACTGAACTTGAGTTTTTGAATCCACTTGCAATTTCTTTGTGTAAACAAACAGAATATAGATTTTAATTATTTTTCGAGGAGACATAAAAAATAATGCTGCAAAATTAATATTATGAAGGTTAAAGAAAAACTTGAACCAATGGAAATCTCTTTACTTCCATTCAAACACTGGGTACAGCAGTCGAGCCTTGGACTAAAGATCCATCCAGCTTTTGTTGTACAACCTCCCATCAGTCCTCTTAGCTAAGGCAACCACCTCTTGAACATTCTAACCTTACACATGAACAAATACAAGCATACACCACCATTTTCTTTTTTCTAAAACTTTCACTTCAGTTTGTGGACGTTGTGTAATCGACGGTTATGTCAAAAAATAAAGGAAATGGTCTACCAAAGTAACCTTTACTCTAAGATTTGCCTTACAGAAGTGGCAAACCAAGGGGAAAATCATGATTCATTATAGCACAATTTTTAATTTACAATAAAGTTGCATATATCACATGGTAATGCAATGAATGTACTGTTAATGACTTATGGTCACCAACATATCTCAAGACTTACTTTATAGTAAATACCATCATTAACATGCATTACTGAGATTTTGAATACCTCAGCTTCATGGCAGATGTGTCAACAATACATTGAACAGCAAAATAAAATTAACATTTTTTAAAAACATCTGAATTAAAATTCCAGTAAAATACAAAATTCATTTAAATCATGTTAACCAAGGAATCTACCAGATACTATCAAGGCTAAGCTTGTATACAGCTACTATTAAAGCTATTAACAATATTACATATTGTCATACATAATTTAAACCTCAATTACTTTTAAGAAGGAATAGCCATAATTCCACAAACAGACTTCATTGCAATATCAAAAAATACAGCCTTTGGTTAACAATTATGTTTTAAACTCATTAACTGGTCTCTCTGTAACGTAATCATCATGAAACTTTCAGCTGAATATCCCGATAATGCAGTTATGGACAATAATTTCTTTAAAATCCTTTTCACCTCTCAGTTACTCTGTATTACTCGAAAAGACATGACTTCAAAGGTTTCCATTAGAGAACAATGTATGATCATGGTAGCTGATATACAAGTGGCAGAATCCCTATGCACATCTGTCATTAGCTAAAAATTATAGGCTAAAAAGAGTAAGATTTCAGTCAGACAAATATGGAGACCAGATCTCTGGAAGTATTTATTCTCAGTAAATATATACGTATTTTTATTTACAATACAGATATACTCCTCAAGTTTTGGGAGTATATATGCATTATTTTCATATATATATTTATTTATATATTTATTTATTTATATATCAATGGCAAGCACTATTCTAGAAACTGAGGAGGGTTCCTTTCAATTTTACTACAGCCATAAGTACCTTCAAATTGTTGACTTGGCCATAGCATTACAGTACATGAATTTAATCAGCCTTAGCTCTTTATATAGTAAACCCAATCATTTGAATATGAAAGATAAAAATTCATGAAATACATCTCTTTTGATCTACATAAACTTAAAATAAATTTAAAAACAGTAAGGTAACATTTAAAATATTATACAGCTTAAACTGAAGCCCATAAAATAACACAGTTATGCACTATTTCAATTGAAAGTGCAGTCGGATTATCATGTTCATGATACTTCAGAAAAAAAGAGCATCTATCAACTAGTTCTGGTTTACTTATCACAAGAAATTCTTAACCTATGAATACAACAAATTGTCATCAGGAACCACAATCTGTCCTTTAGGACTTGGGAGTCTGGAGCAACGATAATGCCAAGGAGAGACATCCTCGCCTTCCAGACCCCCTTCCACGTTGAGAGTCCCTAGATAACACGTACAATATACTCTACATCTCATAGTCTTCTCAAATTAGTCACAGCCAGTTGGTCCAATCTCCACCACAGATAACTTCTTGTCATCCAAACACACCAAATCTTTCCCTGTGACTGGCAGTGTGTCTCTCATACACTGGTCGCCTTCAACGTGAATCTAATGAGTTAACAATCTGCATTCCAGAATACAGTTATGTACAAGTTTCAAACAAAAGAGAAAATAATCATAATGAAAAAAAAAAAAGAATTAATATGACCAATCATACTACAACAATCACTTCAATCAGTCTACAATCATCGAATATGGATGTTTCTAATTAGCACATAAGAAAATCCATAAGAAATAATCATGCTTCAAATTCAAATATCATCTATATGGGTTATTCTTAAAAGTTACCAGGTTCCATTGAATTGGTTTCTGACAACATTCCAATATTATATCTTTACGAGCATTGATTTAATTAAAATTCAATCTTGCACTGAGCATCTGCTAATACCAACTAAGAACTACAAATCAAGTAGCAAAAAGGTTCAAGAGTTATTCAGTGGACACAGCATTTAGGGATACAGTACCAAAAGAAAATATTGTGGTCACTGAAATGTGCATGCAGGACCGCCTTTTAAGTTTTGAGGGAGAAAAAATATATGTATATATAATTAAAATGTTGGGGCAAACTGGATGGAAGGTTCTGATGTTGCTACAACTTTTTTTTGTATTTTTTTCCTTTTATATTTTTTGCTTTTTAGTTTTTTTGGTCTTTCAAAATAGCTTTCCATGAAGAACATAAATAACATAAATCAGAAATGATCCATAAAATAAGAAAATTCCATTGGCAATTTCCCCTTATGAATTACAATATATATTGATGAAGAAATAGGAAGGCAAAATCTTGTTAATGGACACACTTGAATATTAGGAAATGGTACTGCAGTTGTAGCTCTGATGATGACAATATCTAATACAGGAATTTGGGCAGTTATTTTCTACTAACCATTTCCACTGAATTGATTAGTCTCCAGAACTAGGGGGGCAAACTGCTGGACATTTTTTGCAGGTTTATTACGGGAACTATTCTTTTAAGATTTTATTGAAAGACAAGAAGATTGCATTAACATAAAAGTAAGCGGGAATAAACAGCCTGCTCATTAGGATAACCACTTGGATTAAGAGAATGTCTAATTTAGTTTTCTTTTGCTTCTCATTTTTTGCTTTTTGGCTCCAAGGGATTGTGATTTTAAATTTTGAGCAGCACTCTTGTGAGACTTCCTTCTACTAAGATTTAGTTATGTTTTATTACCCAACTGACCTGGTGGGTTTGGGTATGGTGGAGATGTTTTCAGGTACATTCGTCTCACTGGTGGGGTGGAATGCGGCCCCTCCCCCCCGGCCAAGGCAGTGCTTGACTGAGAATCGGAAGAAGGCCCTCTCCTATCCCCACTGACGCAGCACTGGTGGGGCGGCCATCATCCATAGGCCCTGTATCTGGTGGAAGCACCGATACTTCTCCCAAACATACTTTGGCAGGAATGTCCATTTACACCTCAAGCAATTAAGGCATCTCTAGACAGACCAACACGGTGTATTTGATGGAGTAGTGCCCCTCCTTTCCCTCGCCCCACCCTCTACACCTGGTGCTGGCGGCCCACCCGCTTACACCTCAGCTCCACGACTGTGGATAGCTGTCGTGGTACCATTGCTGGTCCCCGCCTGCCCCGCCGTACTTGCTGCCGTTGGCCCCACTGTATGAGTTCAGCGGCTGCTGTGGGATAGGCTGGTTCCCCCAGCTAGCACCGGTGTTCTGGAACCGTCTCTTTGAGTCCCCCTCGTTCTGGTGCCCGCCATCCAACTTTCTTTTACCTGTAATGGATCAAGCTTCATCTCACTTATCTGACTGATCTCTATAATGGAAGAATTATATTCATCATGGGCTTTCCCCAAGCCTAATTTTCTTAATTTCCTTTTTTTTTCTTTTCTTTTCCTTTTTTACTTTTTTTTACTTAACTGATGGCACACTTATGAAAAATGATCTTTTAAGTGTTGGTGGTGTAGGCACAAGATACAAGGGAGTGACGGCTCAAGACTCACCTGCTAGATTTGCCCCCCTGGCGGACCCTCTGAACCCCTGCCCCGCGCGCGGCGGCCGAGTCATACGCCCCCCCATGGCCCCCCCTCGGGGCACCATACCCCGGCCCCCACGGGGGGAGGGGCCAGCGCCGCGGCCACGGCTCGCCATACCATACCCACGGCCAGCCTGAAAGCACAAGGCAACCCCCATCAGTGATCAAGCTACCGACACAAAATGTAGTAGTTGTAAAGTGAAAATAACAGTAGTAATAGTAGTAGTAGTATTAAGTGAAAATAACAGTAGTAGTAGTGTTAAGTCGAAATTGTAGTAATAGTTTAGTAATGGGAAAAATAGTAATAGAAGTAGAAATAGTAGTAGTAGCAGTCAACAAGATAAATTTGAAACCTCTCAACGATTAGAAAATATAAAAGATTGCAGAGCAAGCTTCAATAGGCTCTATTACACTAAAGCAAAGTACGGAGTCACCATCCCTGAGCCAGAGGTGAGATGCATGACGGGGTTCTAGGGGTCACTGGGGGCAAGTTAGCACCAGGAATGGCACAGCACGGGGTCGCGGTACCAAGAATTTTGAATGAATAAAGTTGCTGGGCTGCTATTTGCAGTATATCATAATTCAACACCATATATTTGTGAATTTCAATTTAAACCTTCTTCCCGGCCATGTTTTAGCCACCATAGCCCAGAGCTGCTGGAATGCTGGCTCAGGCATGGGACCCAACCAAACGTGGCCTCACACTTCCATAGCTCTTACACGCTAGCTTTTCCCTATCTCAAACAAATCAGGCACACAATACAGTACATGGTCATTCTATTACTGTTATTTTATTTTTCTTTTTTGAGATCTTAAATGGGGAAAGATTTGCTTGTTTGGATAATTACTTAAGATATTTGCATAGAAGAGGTCATCTATTAAAACTCCCACTTATCCATACTGACAGATTTTAAATATAAAATAAAAGAAAAAAATTGATACATAAAACAAAACTCAAGGAATTGATCAAAGATAAGGTTCTATACAGTAAATATATATATATGTTCCTCAGGAAAAAAATTGCCATGAAAAGTATAAATTTATTTAGTATCATGCTCTTTTTCTCTTTCAAAGTATTATGAACAAATAGTCACTGGTCATGCACACAAAATGAGGGAAAAACTGGAACTGAGATCGGATAATTTCAGAGTAGGTTACTTTCAAATATTTGAATAAAAGAAATAAAAAAAAAACGCTCTTATTTAGGCAATCGTATGGAGTGTGAGGCCACGTCAATACTACAGTAACTGAGAATGGACACTGGGACCCACCGGTACTGATTTGGTGCGACCACGCCCCATAGGATGAGGGGAGTAATCATAATAGTATTCTTCATATCGATAATAGTCGTCGTAATACGGGTCACTGTAGCCACCTTGATAATCGCCATAACCATAATAGTCGTAATCATAATCTAGAAATAATACCAAATGATGTTGTTGTGATAGCTCAAACAATGAAATTTAATTTTTTAAAAACACCAATTTCTTTTTTACTTTTTACATACTAAAGAAAGCATGCCGGGAAGAACTAATAATAAAAAAATAAACAAAATAAAACCAAACACAACAACCAAAAAATTATGTAAAAATATGACCACTGAGGGCAATCAAATACTAAACAAGTTTGTACACGATACTTGGAACTAAAAGAAGGCACAGGGCCTGAGCTAAGCCAAAGTTTCTAAAAGAAAGACAACTGCACTTCCAAAGGAACCAATGATACAAGGTACCTCTGTAAATAGCAATTGGGGGGGGGGCCAGGGGGAGTTGTTGTTGTTGTTGCTGATGATGATGTTGAAGGGAAGAAGAGCTCCATTCCATCAAAACTAGTTTATTCTTATCATATATTATGATACAGGGCAAGTCTTTGAATTTAGTTTAACAAAGTTCATACATCAATAATCTTAGCAAATATGCCAATAACAAAAATTAAATGAAACAAAACAAAGCCAATCCATGCAACATTGAATACTGGAGCATTTAATTTTTTCATTTTCATATTTAAACCTCAAATTTATCTAAATCCAGTTATTAATATATGAGGGGGCTTGTCCATGTACCTTATATCTCTAAAATCTATCGTTTGTCAAAAAAAATAATTTCTTAAGTAGAGCTTGTCAACAGTGGCTATTAACAGGAGCACTGGCACTCCACTGAAAGGAGTGAGATCCATTGTACAATATTCATACTTGGCAATATAAACAAGCAGCTCAATGTTATCACTGGGACAGTCACATATATACAACTCAGCACCATCGTTTAATAAAATTACACTTTGCTGTATGGTCCCGAAAAAACTAATAATACCAGGAATAATTATTCCAATAATAATTATATCCAGTATTCTTTTGCGGTCTTGGGCCCCAGTAATAGTTGTAATAGTTCCACCACTTACCATAATCACTGCGGCCGCCCCCTCGACCCCCGCCCCGCCCACCACGCAGCATGGCTGGGGGTACAGGCATCCTGAAAAAGAACAAGGGAGTTTATGCTAAAACATAAGTTAAAAACATGCTAGAACATAAAACAAAATTTTATCACAAACAGTAAGCTATTTTCCATGCATATATACAAAAAAATTAATATCTACACTCACAATAAAAAATACAAATTATTTAAGAAAATGTGCAAGGGGATAACACAAAATGAAGTAAGTCATCACAACAGCGGTATGTATTCTCTATTGCATTCAACAATTAACCAAAAAAGGGACATGCATGTCAATAAATGAAATAAAGACATAACCATTTAAATTTAAGTGGAAAGATGGGAAATACATTAATGCACAAAGAAAAATTGGCTTACTATCACTCATAAAACAGTTCCAATTAACTTTTATCATCTTTTAAATACCAATTAATAATACAGAAAAATACAAAAGAGGGAAGAGCAAAATTGGAAAACTTCTTATCCTTTATTCAACCTATATGAAGTGTGATTTATACCAAAGCAAAATAAATGAATAGGAAGAAAGTGGCCCAGGAACAAAATCTTGTCCAGTCAAAAATTTGTTGTGTTGGTGAAGGTAGAGATGTGTATGCACCATAAGCAGTAATGCTTAATGGACCCCAAGAAGTAATAGTAGTAGTGACATTGGTCTCAGTCTGGATGTCAAAAGCATTATCAAGATCTTTGCATCTTGCACAAAATTCCTCAAAATGGTTATTTTCTTTACATCAATAGCAAAAAGTCTGAGAGGCTGTAACTAAGCATTACCCACTGATAGCCAGGTGCACACTAGGGAGATATTTGAATACTACTGAAAAGCTGGTGCCATATGTATGTTTTTAACTTGAGATAAACCAAAGGAGCCATTTGGACGAAGGTGACTAAATGGCAAGAATGATCTGGACGTGCCAATAAAATATGGCTAAAAATTTTCAAGTGGAGACAGAATTATCAAACAAACTATATAAGGTTTTTCTTTTACTTCACACTTTCTGCAATTGCTGAGTATGAGAGTTACCTCATCACAGCCTCTCTCCTACACGACTTTGGTATTGTTTATTAGTCATTTAAAGCAATGACATGGGGTCGCACTGACTTAGGATTGGGCCCTATGTAAAGAATTGACAAATAAACTGAGACATTGTATCTTGGCTCTCCAACAGGTTACCCGCAAATTTGTCTAACTTTAGCTTAAATTAATTTGTGTACTATTTCATTTGTGGTTTGAGATGCAGCATGGGCAACCTCAGCTGGATATGATAGGATGTGGTAGTGAGCACCGACACCAATTCAAGGAAAATGGTTTAGGTGCATTGACCGACTTGAAACCGAGCCTCTTTTTATTTGCAAAAAAAAATTTTATAGCATTCAGGTCTATACTGGATGCTACTCAGTTGCAAAGTCTTCAGTTTAGCACAGTAAGTGAAGTATGCAAGTTTTCTTTTTCAAGATATTACATAACACACCTAAGTAACCTAATTGGTAATAGCAAGTAGAAACCATACAGACTGTAACAGATCTACCTAATGTTCAGTCTGCAAATACTACTGACCTCTATCTGAAAACTATCTCTGTATCCACGCCAACTGCTTATGATAGCTAGGATTCTGTCAATATGCTTGAACCATGTTGTGTTTTGGGAGGTAAACTATTGGGAGGTAACTTGCAGGTTTTTCACTTGGTGCTTGATAATTTTTTTTTTTTTTTTACACATAAAGAAATAAACTTTTTGTGATTTCTTAGTAAACTGTATTAAAAATCTGCCAAAATTAAAAGTCATGTTTCTCTTTGCCAAGGATAAAGCAGATAATATCATTTACTTTGAAACTCCTATAAGTTTCCTCATGAGTTTGATATAGTTGACATAAAAATTGTTACCAAACCAAGATATCCATGACATTTGCACACTGTTATCAGTATTGTTAATCAAGATAACTAAGAGAACAGGATCTACAACTATTCATAGTGAGGCACATGATACGACAAGTTTGGTTTGGATATTGCTCCATTACCTGATACTTTATTGTGTGTTAGGTATGAGTGGAAATTGTGCAGACATGACCCCACAGATCACCTACCTATCAGCTTTTACTTGAGTTTTTCACATTGCATTCAACACCTGGCCTAAGTCTACAGCCCTGTACTGTACGAAAACAGTGAGGATTTTACTGTCTCATTCTAGGATTCTGACTACTATTGACTGGTTGATTAGCTGTATAAAGTTATGTTGGCTAGTTGGGAAGAATTCATTATTGGTGAAAGGTTTAAGGACTGGTTTCCTTAAGATTTTCTTATTTAACTTGATAGGGAGAGATATTAGTGATGTTAGGTTGGTATGACTTTGGGAGATAGTTATAGGGTGGGATGTTAAGTTATAAGGCTGACAGATTCAGACAGAAACCTTTCATTCTTGACTTTTGTTACTGAACAGGCGATGGCATGTTTCAAAGGTTTTTGCTAACTCAATATTTGCCAAGGATTTTTGTTATAGTTCCTTTTATGCCTACATTTACAAACATGGCAGGGACATAGTTTGGCCATTTACTTTGCAGGGGGCCATTGACACTTTTCACTGATGTTTGTGTGCATTATGAAAAACTGGTTAGCTCTCTCTATCTACTTTCCCTTGGTTTGGCAATCAGATTCAACTGTACTGTAATAAAACTTATTTCAATACCCTGCAATTCACAGACTATTCTTAGGCCACAATGCAGGGGAGTCCATCTTAAATTTTTACATTTTCTCTGTCAACATGAGACTTCCCAATAAGAGACTGTAACTTACCCTGCCTGTGGATCTTCATATCTAGAAGAGAATTTATATAAAGGTGTGTGAGCTTTTGAAATAATTTCTTTCAACCTAGTTGGTCTTCTGCAGACTGAAGACCAAGTTAATAGTTATTTGTGAAAATGACATCAATATGTTGACCATTCTAGTTTCAGGCACATCACCATGCAAAGGGACACCTACTCCTCTTCTTTTGTGTCATTAAATTTAGTCACCCTGCACCATTATAAGCAGTAATTCATTCTGATACTGTTATGTTTACACTGATTTTAAAAACTGAAGTAATGACAGGCCAGTGTACAGATAGCCTGGGCTATATGTGGCAAAGGGCAATACAGTATGCTGTTAAGGAGGCAATGTTAATTTGATTACAAGAATTATTCAGTGAATGACAGTTACAGTTTCTCTGGGTAATATTTTGTATATATATAACTCCTCCCTTTTGTTCATCACAATTAGACAATTCAGCTTCTTATGTGGTTTCATCAAGGTAACCCTTAGTTAAAACTTTAAAATATATTCTCTTTATACCAGTCCTCTGATATATGGATTTCTCTGAAGTTTCCCATATGGTACTTGAAAAATAAGCCTTTGTTGTTTTGAAAATACAGGTAGTCCTTTAGATACTCAAGTTCTAATCTGAGAACTCATTAGCAAGTTCAATTTGTTTGGAAGTCCAGCAAAGTTAGCTTACGTATCCAACATTGTTGTTAGTTGACAGTGATTAGCACTGAATGATGATAAAACTTAAAAGTCTGTAAGGTAATGCAAAAACTTCATCATAAATACGGAAAAAATTAGTTATGAATGCAAACAGAACTTCATTTGACTGGCGGGGTAATAAAGCTTTGTATCCAAGACAATTTGATCTTTGTATATTTCTATACTACACAAAAATCTTTAATCTTTCCTTGAAAAACTGGCAATAAAATGCATGAAATAAAGTTTATAAATCCCATACCATGCAGATACAAGTATGTTTGTAAAAGACTTGTACAAAGGAATGGCATTATGAGTTCTTGATGGATTTTGTATGTTATAGGAGTTAGGGAAATGGATAATAAAGGTGAGGGGAGATGGTTAGGACAGTTAAAGTTAAGTATACCTTAGTTTAACCAGACCACTGAGTTGATGAACAGCTCTCCTAGGGCTGGCCCGAAGGATTAGATTTATTTTACGTGGCTAAGAACCAACTGGTTACCTAGCAACGGGACCTAGAGCTTATTGTGAAATCCGAACCACATTATAACGAGAAATGAACTTCTATCACCAGAAATAAATTCCTCTAATTCTTCATTGGCCGGTCAGAAAATCGAATGTGGGACCAGCAGAGTGCTAGCTGAGAATGATACCCACCCGTCCAATGAGGAACACAGGTTAGGACAGGCATGACGCTACGTATATCTTAGTTTAACCAGACCACTGAGCTGATTAACAGCTCTCCTAAGGCTGGCCCAAAGGATTAAATTTATTTTTACGTGGCTAAGAACCAATTGGTTACCTAGCAACGGGACCTACAGCTTATTGTGGAATCTGAACCACATTATACCGAGAAATGAATTTCTATCACCAGAAACAAATTCCTCGTTCTTCACTGGCCGCTCGGAGATTCGAACTCACGACCAACAGAGTGGTAGTTGAGAACGGAAGCCGCTCACCCAGCGAGGAACTGAACAGGATTAGAAAAGGGAGAGGGATAATGCTGAGATGAATGATGGAGAATTTTGAACAGTACGATCGACATCAGGTTGGAGAGGGGGGTCCACTGCTGGGTGTCATTTGAAGGGTTGGTGGGGGTATTCTAGGGGTATTGCTGCAGCTGTTGTCACTTTTCTTTAAGGCATTCAAAGGAAAGGAAATAAAGGGAGTGACTGTGGGTGAGAGTTGGAAGGCGAAGAGGGGAGAAGAGACATTTTGCATACATTGGCAACTGTAGATACAGCACCATAGGTTTTGTAAAATTGTCAGAGCATTACATTGGGTGGAAGTTCACACACACACACATATGCATGTACATAGAGAGGCTCATTTAACCCTTTAACGACGACTGGACATATTTTACGTCGACAAAAGTTGTCTGTCAGGTGCCAAGTGGACGTAAAATACGTCGACTACAAAAAGTTTTTTTAAATATTTGCGGAAAAATACTTTTAGGCCTCGTCTGCGAAAAATTTCAAATCACGCGCCTTGAGGGATGCTGGGAGTTCACGGATCACGCTGTTGTTTTGTTTACAAGCGTGACCCAGCTGCGCATGCGCAAATTTCTTTCTTATCCCAAAAGAAAGCATCAGCTAACTCTGCTGAAAATCTCAGAAATTCTTTAGTCACTTTGTCATAATTTTTGCACAGTTGTCTATTAGCCTTTACAAAAAGTTTTATATATGAAAATGTGTGCAATTTCATGTAGAATACAACAAAAGATAAATCATAGTTGTAGCTTTTATCAATTTTGACATATTTTCATATAAATCATGATAAGTGCCAAAATTTCAACCTTCGGTCAAATTTGACTCGACCGAAATGGTCGAAAAATGCAATTGAATGCTAAAACTCTTACATTCTAGTAATATTCAATCATTTACCTTCATTTTGCAACAAACGAGAAGTCCCTAGCACAATATTTCGATTTATGGTGAATTTTGGAAAAAACTTTTTCCTTATGTCCTATGCGCTAACTCTGCTGAAAATCTCAGAAATTCTTTAGTCACTTTGTTGTAATTTTTGCACTATTTTGTATTAGCCTTTACATCAAGATTTATATATGAAAATGTGCGCAATTTCATGTAAAATACAACAAAAAATAACTCATGGTTATAGCTTTTATCAATTTTGACATATTTTCATATAAATCATAAGTGCCGAAATTTCAACCTTCGGTCAACTTTGACTCGAACGAAATGGTTGAAAAATGCAATTGTAAGCTAAAACTCTTGCATTCTAGTTATATTCAATCATTTACCTTCAATTTGCAACAAACGAGAAGTCTCTAGCACAATATCTCGATTTATGGTGAATTTTTGAAAAAACTTTTTCCTTATGTCCGCTCTAACTTTGCTGAAAATCTTGAAAGAGCCTGACACCGTCTCCTCCAAACACGTGTGTGTTCGTCGTCCATCGGAGTGGGACAAGACAACAAGAGCATCTCGTTTCCTTTCTCTAAAGGAACGCGATTTCAACCATACAATATTTCCGTCTGTTTCTCCCTAACCATTGTTGTCTTGATGTATGTACAAACACCACTACTTGCATTGCCATGCAAGCATTCTAATCATGTACTCATAATGTTCCAACAAATCTTCTGTTTCAAACTGTGTGTATGTTTCTGTTTGTGAAGACGCCAAACATCTCGCCACTCCTATGGACGACGAACACACGTGTTTGAAAGAGACGGCGTCAGGCTCTTACAATCTCAGAAATTCTTTAGTCACTGTCGTAATTTTTGCACAGTTTTATATTAGCCATTACAGAAAGTTTTATATATGAAAATGTGCACAATTTCATGTAGAATGCAACCAAAATTAACTCATGGTTGTAGCTTTTATCAATTTCGACATATTTTCATATAAATCACGATAAGTGCCAAAATTTCAACCTTCGGTCAACTTTGACTTGACCGAAATGGTAGAAAAATGCAATTGTAAGCTAAAACTCTTACATTCTAGTAATATTCAATCATTTACCTTCATTTTGCAACAAACGAGAAGTCTCTAGCACGATATTTCGATTTATGGTGAATTTTTGAAAAAACTTTTTCCTTACGTCCGAGCTCGCTAACTCTGCTGAAAATCTCAGAAATTCTTTGGTCACTTTGTCGTAATTTTTGCACTGTTTTATATTAGCCGTTACATAATGTTTTATATGTGAAAATGTGCGGAATTTCATGTAAATTACAAAAAAAAATAACTTATGGTTGTAGCTTTTATCAATTTTGAAATATTTTCATCTAAATCACGATAAGTGCCGAAATTTCAACCTTTAGTCAACTTTGACTCGACCAAAATGGTTGAAAAATGCAATTGTAAGCTAAAACTCTTACATTCTAGTAATATTCAATCATTTACCTTCATTTTCAACAAACAGTAAGTCTCTAGCACAATATTTCGATTTATGGTGAATTTCTGAAAAAACTTTTTTATGTCCACATTACGAATTCATGCATCATTTTGTGATAATATTTTCTCTGTGTTGCTTTGATTGCTTTACAATTTGTTATATACCAAAATCATCACAATTCAGTGTGCAATACAATGAAAAAAAAAATAGCTCATTAGCTTTAACCGTTTTGCTCACAGCGCGATTTGTATACAATTATATATGAAAAATTTTTTTTTTTGCGGTCATATATTCCAATATTTATATATGATATTTTTTTTAATTTCTGATGGTTGCATGCTACACTTCAGGCAATGAGAAAAAAAGGAGCCAAAAATGAACTCTTAATCTTGAAAACTAAGCGTGCTGTGATATTTTTAAAAAAACTTTCTTGCCACTTCGGTGGTAACTCCCAAACCCCGCCGGCATACGGCAGACACTTTTGTAAATAGAGGCTTGGCGTTTAAGGTTTAACTGGATATCCAGGAACTTGCCTGACTTATTATTTAATATGTTTGGGTTGATACATAAAGAGTTCAGATACATTGACTGATACATAACAGTCGAGATACTGTGCAGTTAACTGTTCCATAAGCTGTGGAGGGGGAGATATCCTAGTAAAAGAACAAGATTCAATGCATTTACATAAATTGCTAGGTAAAAGCATGTGATGTTATTTACTTCTATGATATAAGATATACTGTCACTTTTGTCATCTGACACAATTGGATTACTTGAATTACCTTCTCAGAAGAATTCAGCTTCTTTTGCTCTCATCAAAGTGACTCAGTAAAGGTATCAACCCGTCATTTTCTCTTTTGCAATTCTTTTTTTCCCAACATTCCCTTGTTTGACATTTGCCTCTTATATTTGCTAATAGAAAGGATTGAGGTCTCGGTTGTTTTTGGTTGCCATTACCCTCTGATTTGTCACGAAGTGTTGTGTGTATGTAAAGAGGTACTTCAGCCAATAATAAGTACATATAGGTGATCCACTTACTTTGAGAGGGCCAATTCCACTCTTCACTTTTGAGCTTTGCATACATATGAACGTTACTGCTTTGGGTCACTTTGAAAATTCTCTACCACCTTGTTTTCCCCTGCTTGGTTTTAGGTTTGAGAGAATTTATTAGACTGTTCTACCACAATTATTTCGGATGAGTTTTCAGTTTCCCTATCGCTGTCAAATTAAAAACTTGCCAGTCTCTCAGAATTATAAGGATTATCCTACCTGGCAGATTCTTATATCTAGGACAGGGTTTGTCTAATGTTATGCACACTTGTGATGTATTAATTTGAAGAGTTCCATGCATTTGTTTCTTAATTTATACAAAACAAAACTAAGCAGCACCTGATTTCATCAAAGTTTGCCAAATTCCCCAGTACCAATATCTCAAGAACATGTGGGCTCGGTGAGTGTACAGATTATCTAGTGTATAATGTTGTGGGGGGGATAGACTGGTAAAATCCCTTTCTAAGTCATTTACATGAGTTGCTAGTTAAAAGAATGCGCTATTATTAGTTTCTAAAACATGATATACCCTCTCTTTTATAAGCTGACAATTAGATAATGTTTGAAGAACTTTCTAAAAAGAATTCAGCTCCTTTGGCTGTCTCATTCAAGTGGCTCTCAGTAAAAGATAATGTTTTTTTTTTTTTTTACAATCCTGCTTTAGAATAGAGATTTTCCAATCCTTTCCTTACATGGCATTATGCCTCAGATGTTTGCTAATTAGAATGGAGTGGGGACTTGGCTGTTCCCAGTTGCCACTGAACTAAATACAGTAATCTCTCTGTTATCTGGATGAATATATCTGGACACAACCGGACCAAAGATATACATATTAATTTCAAAACATTTGGGAGAAAAAAAAAAAAAAAAAACCTGCTCTCTGATGGTAGGCAAACAGTGTATGTAAAAGGAAATGCTGGTAACACTGCTTACATCCAAAAACAGACTAAGAAGAAGAAAAAGGAGGAGGATGAGGAAGGGTTGTTTTGGAAGGTTGGTGGCCAGGGGAAGGAGTTTCCCTGGCTAGAAGGGGGTAGGAATGCACTGTGGGATGGAAGGAAAGGGGGTAGGCAGGTGTTTGACTCTGATGAACTTTTTGTTTCATGATTTCTACACTTATGCTTTTTCCACACCTTATCAAAGGATAATACAGTACTGCACTATAACTTGTAATCAATTGATCAAAGCATGACATAAAGAGAGTTCTCATTTCTTATTTTCATGTGTTTTTTCATAATTCTACTGCATAAAAAAAATTAATAAAATTACAACCCCAAAGAGAGAGAAATGCATTCAATATCCCCAAGTGTGTGCACACATGCACAGTGCTTCCCTTTGGTTGAAGAAGGGAGACAAGATATAAAGTTTTTTTTGTAACAGTTTAAACATTTTTTTCAATTAATATTTTACAGTGAATGTGAACATTACATTTGAGTTGAAATATATAAAAGTGATCAAATATCCTCTTGTGTACTGCTAAGATGTGTGTGATAATATTAGAATCAAGTAGAGAGAAAAAAAAAAAGGTAAATGGTAACATCACCATTGATGAAATGCCACATGTAGATGTAATCCCACACACACACACACAAGTAAAGCTTCCATGATATTATGAGGTGAAATGAAAACTCAATAATTCCAATAAAACTGAAAATGATTACTAGTAATTACTTTTTAGTAGTGTTCTTGAAATGAATTACAGTTTGTATGTACAGGCAGTCCCCGGTTTACAACGGGTCCAGCTTACGACGTTCTGAGGTTACGATGCTTTTTAAACATATTCATCAGAAATTATTTCCCGGTTTACAACGCATGTTCTGGGGTTACGACGCTTAGGACACCGATCTGACAGAAGAAATATGGCTCCAAAACGGCAGAATAAAAATTTGGAGGTTTTCTGATGAAAAACAATAAAAATGCAGTTTACATCATTTTCAAGGCACCAAAAGCATTATAAGTAAGGTTTTCTTTGGATTTTTTACGATTTTCGACGATTTTTCGGTTTACGACGCGGCCTTAAGGCAGAATGAGAAACCAGTGATGATAATAATAAACTGAAGATTAATAATAACTTACTGAATTACGTTGTTAAAAATAACCTACAGTACTGTATTGAAAGAGCTTAGTCTACAGTGCAATGTGAATGTTGCAATACCTGGCATAATTCATGGTAAGGAAACACTATTAAAAAAAAAAAAAAAAAAAGGGGCAAATTTTGATAGTGTAGTTGCTTGTTTCGTCTTCAAGGAGTTACCCTTCCATGGTCTTCCAGAGCTCCATGGTGACCAGACTAATATAAAA
This sequence comes from Macrobrachium rosenbergii, assembly GCF_040412425.1. NCBI lineage: Eukaryota > Metazoa > Arthropoda > Malacostraca > Decapoda > Palaemonidae > Macrobrachium > Macrobrachium rosenbergii. The sequence continues at coordinate 48,144,507 of NC_089744.1, forward strand.
AAAACTCTTTAAGCTGGTCTTGTTGCCAGGTATTGTGTCGTAATGATAAACACTAACAAGTGATGGAGTATTCAATTGACTTAAAGATAAGAGCTTTTTCCCTTATCTTCTGAGAAGCTGACCCAGTTTTCCGTCAAAACCTGCAAGAAGCGACTATTGTGCATGCGTGTCCACCATATTGTCTACAAACGGACCGGCACGAGATCAGGGAACCATTACTCTCCAGGTCAAGTGAGAAGAAAGTTCACTGAAAGCCAGCGCTCCTTATTTCAGCTTTTTATTCTCTGTTTTCACTAGCAAGGATCATGGACACACCTAAAATCTAAAGTTAACTGCTTCTTTTAAGTTCCAATTAAAATTTTTACTTTTAAACTGTGTAACTGGTAATTAATTTGTGTGAAAGCCGCAAATCAGCATTTCTTGCGAGCATACGGTCGGCACTTACTTATGATCGCTAATTGTAAAGGGCGCAAATTGTTTTGAAGAATAAGTCATTCTATCTAGATGTTTTAACTAAGAGAAATGTTCCACAATTTATCATTAATATAGATAATCCTTTCAGATAACTACAACAGTCTAGGCAGTAGCCTAAATCAGATTGCATATCCTTAAGTGTGAAATAAATAACCTGGATTAGGTAGTAACCTAAATTAAGCTAAGTAAGAACTGTTTAAGGCAATCTTTGTTATGGGCCTAGGCAGCAGCCTAGTTTACACCAGCGACCCTAGGATTAGATAGTAACAGGCTAAAAAAAATTTTTCCCTTTATATAGCCTGCACACTTAAGCAGAGATGGTACCCTAGCTTTAAGGCTACATATTAAGGTAGTTGTGTTTTATGTAAAAACTACTTGTTAAACCCATCCCCATAAAAGTGAATTATATAATCTGGATTAGACAATACCCTAAATTAGGTAAGTGATAGCCTAACTATAAGATTACACATTAGTAAATTACTGTTTTATATAGTAGACCATATAGCCTAGAACTACATATAAACAACCACCTGGGTAGATAAAAACGATAGCCTAACTATAAGGTTACATATTAGTAAGTTTGTTTTTATATAGCCTATACATTTAAGTGACCTAAATTAATCTGGTCTGGGCAATACCCTATACTAGGCTAAGCTATGGGACAACAATTTAAGAAATACCCTGTTATTGGTCTAACCAGTAGTTTAGACCAAGTAGCCTAGGATTAGAAATAAACAGTACAATAGGCTTAACAACATGATAACCTAGTTTTTACAACTCGGTAGTCTATCTATAAGGCTACATATTAGTGGAGTTTTTACGTAGCCTATATCCTTAAAGGTGATATAAACCTAAAGCTGGCAGTATCCTAACCAGATTAAGTAGGAAGCCCCTTTTAAGGGAATATCCTACTTAGCCTAAAATAGCAGTGGCCGAATCTCACATAAAAGGGTAGTCTACGCCACATAAAACAAAAAAATAGGTTATAAGAGGGTTCTTTTCTGTATAGTTTATATTTTTAATTTTTAAACCTAGAAATAGGCAGTGGCCTAGAATAGGTTAAGCGAGAACTCTCAAAGAAATCTTCTATTCTTAGCTAAACATAGTTTCAATGAGAAACATTACCCTAAGCCATATCAAACTGTAGCTTCGGTTAGTTAAACAAATTAGTTCACAGCAGTTAGTCTGAATGGCAAGACAATTAGAATTAAATTTCATAGCCATTACAAAAGGACTAACATTGTATAATACAGCCATATACTGTGCGGGTGTAAAGTCTAACCTAAACCCTTACATAGTTATTTAATAATATATATTACAACTATACACTTGTAACCAAGTTAACCTGTAAGGTGGCATATCTTACTTATATGGGGAACTACGTAAGTGTCAATCATTAAAAACAATTAATACCAGCTACTTTCCAATAACAACTTGGGCCACCATTATGCAGGAGCCTCAGCTCAAGAGTTCCAGAGCAAATCGCTCTGGTCGCTTTTTGCCAGTAGGTATGGCCCATACCACCTGCCAAGAGCATAGTTCTTGTAAAAAACAAGGAAAATGTGCTTGGTCACCAGATATGTGCTTAATTTGTATATACTCCTGGCAGCAAGTTTTAAGGATGAAACAGTCTGTTTTAAGCTCTCTTGATGGGTCCTAGGGTTCAGTAGGGGTGAGGAAGGGGGAGATTATATCTTTCCAGCAGAACTCTGGCAGCAGACATTTAACCCTTTCTCAGAACAAGATCTATGTTTGGGCCAAAACCCAGTAACATCAGTTACCTGTACTTCCCAGGTTAACTGTGCGCAGGAAGCAGAGGAACCTTCACATGGGGGTGAAATTCTTGCAAAGGAATATGAAGTGGACATTGCCACTTAAATGGCATTGCTGAACCCAGAAGGATCAGGGACACAAATTTCAGCTAATCATGGGAGAAACCTTCCTGAAGGAATTCTATCCCCAATGCAACTATCACAGGCTGAACAGGATCCTTCCCCTAAAGGGATACTAGGATCCACCTAACCCCAATTGAAATGACTACATTTTCCGAGGGACTTCAGCCTCCTGGGTAAAAGGTAGTTACAGTTCAGTTGTTGATGCTCAGTCCAATTATGCAAGCTACCCCAAAAGGGATACATAGTTTGGGGCATTTGATCACTTCCGTAAAGGAAATTATGAGTAACATCAAAGATGTCCTTGCCACAGATCAGCAATATATAGCAGACGTAATACATGATTCCTAGCAGGAAATCAAGTCAGCCATGTACACCCCAAAGTGTAAAGTTACTGCATTCTGTAACCGAAAAGTGAGAGTGGATACAAATTCTGCCCAAACAAGGTTTAATGTTAGAATTCCAACCGGAACCAACAAAATGGCCAGTTCAGACTGCAAAACTTTAGATCAAAACATAATAGGGGCTCCTATACCCACCGCTGACAATAGTGATAATCCTTGGCAAGACGCCTCAACGTGTACTTTCTCTCCTGATGGTATCTAATTAACCCTTAAACGCCTATTGGACGTATCATACGTCGACTAAAATTGTCTGTTGGGTGCCGAGTGGACGTACCGTACGTCGACTACAAAAAATTTCAACCTTTGGTCAACTTGGACTCGACCGAAATGGTCAAAAAACGCAATTGTAAGCTAAAACTCTTACATTCTAGTAATATTCAATCATGTACCTTCATTTTGCAACAAATTGGAAGTCTCTAGCACAATATTTCGATTTATGGTGAAATTTTGAAAAAAACTTTTTTCTTATGCACGGGCGGTAACTCAGCCGAAAATTTCATAAGTTCTTCGTCATTTTGTCGTAATTTTTGCACTGTTCTATATTAGCCGTTACATAAAAGTTTTATATATGAAAATGTGCACAATTTCATGTACAATACAGCAAAATACAACCCATGGTTGTAGCTTTTATCAGATTGGAAATATTTTCATATAAACCACAATAACTGCCAAATTTTCAACCTTCGGTCAACTTTGACTCGACCGAAATGGTAATAAAACGCAATTTTAAGCTAAAACAATTATGATCTAGTAATATTGAATCATTTACCTTCATTTTGCAACCAATTGGAAGTCTCTAGCACAATATTTCGATTTATGGTGAATTTTTGAAAAAACTTTTTCCTTACGTCCGCGCCAGAAATTCTTTAAATCACGTTGTCGTAATGTTTGCACTGTTTTATATTAGTCGTTACATAAAGTTTTATATATGGAAATGTGCGCAATTTCATGTAGAATACAACAGAAAATAACTCATGGTTGTAGCTTTTATCAGTTTTGAAATATTTTCATATAAATCACGATAACTGCCAAAATTTCACGCTTGGTCAACTTTAACTCGACCGAAATGGTAAAAACGCAATTATAAGCTAAAACTCTTACATTCTAGTAATATTCAATCATGTACCTTCATTTTGCAACAAACTGGAAGTCTCTAGCACAATATTTTGATTTATGGTGAATTTCTGAAAAAAATTTGTTTTCCTTACGTCTCACGCAAGACGGTAACTCGGCGAACATCTCAGAAATTCTTTCGTCATGTTGTCGTAATGTTTGCATCGTTTACATTAGTCGTTACATAAACTTTTATATATGAAAATGTGTGCAATTTCATGTAGAATACAACAGAAAATAGCTCATGGTTGTAGCTTCTATCAGTTTTGAAATATTTTCACATAAATCACGATAACTGCCAAAATTTCAACCTTGGTCAACTTTAACTCGACGAAATGGTAAAAACGCAATTGTAAGCTAAAACTCTTACATTCTAGTAATATTCAATCGTATAACTTCATTTTTGCAATAAATTGAAGTCGCTAGCACAATATTTCGATTTATGGTGAATTTTTTAAAAACATTTTCCTTACGTCTGCGCTGTAACTTTCGCCAAACATCTCAGAAATTCTTTCGTCTCGTTGTCGTAATATTTGCACCGCTTTATATTAGTCGTTACATAAAGTTTTATATATGAAAATGTGCGCAATTTCATGTACAACACAACAAAAAATAACTCATGGTTGTAGTTTTTATCAGTTTTGAAATATTTCCATATAAATCACGATAAATAGAAAAAATTTGACTTTCGGTCAACTTTAACTCTACCGAAATGGTCGAAAACTGCAATCGTAAGCTAAAAAAAACTTACAGTGTAGTAATATTCAATCAATTAGCTTCATTTTTCAACAAACGGGAAGTCTCTAGCACAATATTTCGATTTATGGTGAATTTTTAAAAAACATTTTTTTACATCCGCACGTTACTTAATTCATGCATCATTTTGTGATAATATTTTCTCTGTGTTGCTTTGATCGTTTTAAAATTTGTTATATACCAAAATCATCGCAATTTAGTGTACAATACAACTAAAAAAAAATCAACTCATTAGCTTTAATCGCGTTTTGCTTACAGCGATTTGTATACAATTATATACGTTTTTTTTCGCTGTCATATATTCCAATATTTATATATGATAATGATATTTTTTCATTTCTGATGGTTGCATACTAAACTTCAGGCAATGACAAAAAAATGAGCCAAAAATGAACTCTTAATCTTAAAAACTAAGCGTGCTGTGATTTTTGAAAAACTTTTTCCGCTTTGGCGCTAACTCACCGAACACGCCGGCATACAGGGGAGACGCCAGTAAATCGGGCTTCGGCGTTAAAGGGTTAATGAGAGAAAAACCATGATCGAAGCTGTAAATGTAAAGTTTAGAGACAGGGCAGAATTCCCTAATACAGAATGGCACCTGGTGCCACCTTCACCAGACATGGAGAAACCACTAAGAGAAATGGTTCTCTTAACTGCGTCCATAGCATTAAAAGCTACAGAAGACACCCTTAACCAGGTCAATGGGAAATAGATCTCTACTTCCATTCTGAATAAAACCCAAATTGCTCACCAAGCAGGCCCAGCCTTGTCTCCCTTCACTTTAAAATAATTAACCATGTAAGGGGGCATTTTCAGAACTTTGTAGTGACTAGAAAACAAGAGTCAGTGGCAGAATTAAAGCCACTTGCTATGGTCATCCTAGTTTTGAAAAATTCCACCAAAGGAATGGGCAACACTTCAACTCTCTTTTGAAAAGAAAAAACTCCCTCTACATATAGCTATTCAGCAGTTTGCAACCCCTATGAGAAGAATCTCAGAGGGAACAGCCTAGTCAGAATTTCATGTTAGGTTCTGTCTCCTTAGTATTGTAACCTCTACCAACCTGCTGGAAGTTGCCACCAAAAGGCTTCCAGAAGATTCCAGGACAATTTTTGCTGTTGTGGCCAAAAGTCTTATGAGAACCCTATGGGAAGCAGTCATGACTTGCTAGAATGGCATATAACAGCGCAAATGGAAACACTGGAGGGCTCCAACAAGTCACTCCCCAATGTGACTGCATTATCACATTCTAACCCCTTCTGTAAGGGTGTTTGAGGAGTCTGTTGTGGCTCAACTCAACGAGCAAGCCCGCTAACTGAACTGTATGGTGTACGCCCTTCTGGGGAAAGGGGAATTCAGGAAACAAAAAACCCAAAATTTCCCTTTAACCAACCCAAAAAAAGGCTCGCTTTGATAAAAAATCATGTAAGTCTTCAGTCAATCCCAAAAGTTTTCCTTAAAAACAGGTAGGAGGTCAGAGGGAACAATTCCCTACAAAGGGACATCAACAACAACATCAAGGAGATCCTTTTCACAAGGTTCATAAACCATCTTATATGGGAAAAGGAAAAGCAACACCTAGAATGCCTATAAGAGGCAAAGGCAGAGGAAGAGGTGGATACCAATAGGAACTGTATGGTCAGGGTCAGCTCCGATGACACCATAGGGAATGGAAATCTTCCCTTTGGGGGGACAGCATTATTTTTAATGGGCTGGGGTGGAAATGGTCTCACCCCTGCTCCTTTAAAGGGGTTCTTCCAAAAACCAGACCCTTCTCTGGAAGATTACATGCAGAAGGCCCTGTTAAAGGGAGCCATAGAGAAACATGCGTATATCAACCACCAAACATACCTCTTCTGGGTCCCCAAAAAAGGATTCCTCTGAACGAATAGTGATCCTCGACCTATCAACGTTGAACAAGCACATTGTTTGCCAAAAGTTTCAGATGACTTCTCTTGCCCAAGTGCGTTCAATCATTCCAAAAGGGACTTGGACAGTTTCTGTAGACCTGAAAGATGTATACTGGCAAGTCCCTATTGCTGTTCCCTTCTGCCCCCTCCTAGGGTTCTGCCCCAAGAATTTTTACAAAAACAAAATTAGCAATGGTAGTTGTTCGAGAACTCAGACAAGAAGGAATACGATTAATAGCCTACCTAGATGACAGTTAATCTGGGGGCCCTCAAGAAAAAAGTGCTTGAAAAACCTAAGAGCAGTGGTCAACAGACCCCAGTCAAAAGGTTTTATAATAAACTGCAAAACATCCCGTCTCACGCCCAGCAGACGCTTTCAGTGGCTGGGACTTTGCTGGAATACTCTTCATGGCCTGTTGTCTCTCCCCATCAATACTCAAAACAGAATAAGGAAAAACCTAAAAACGTTCCTTGTGCAGCCCAGAGTTTCCAGACAGCAATTAGAACTTATGAAGGACCTGCTGCAATTCGCATCAGTAATAGATCCAATACTCAGATTAATAATAAATAATAATAATAATAATAATAATATAATGTAATTACAACATTCATGCATTTCTACAAGTAAGTTATGAAAACTTTTAAACAAACGAATTTCATTTCAACCCCAATCTTTTCCTGAGTTTTGGAGCTCAGGGGCAGGATGACCCTGTCAAATATGTCAAATTACATTTGACAGGTTCACCCCCGCCCCCCCGAGTTCAAAACTCAGGAAAAGATTGGGTTTGATATTTGTTTGTTTAAAATTTTTCATAGCTTACTACAGAAATGCATAAATGTTGTAATTACAGTATATTATTATTATTATATTACATTATTATTATTATTATTATTCGAAGGAAGAAGACTCTCTTTGAGGCAAGTTTTGTTGAATAAAATAGCTGCATTTTGCAAATTGATTTTATACAGTTTTCTCAATTCTTCTAACACAGACATCAGAGAAATAAAAAAGAAGAAATACCATCGAAAATACTATCAGGAGAATCTACGGATTTGCATCCCAGGTTTCAGTAACCTGCTGTAATATTTTAAAATAAAGAATTTGAAATACCGTTTCATCCATCGAGATATGAACGTTGGACAATTACTGACTAATATTGATGTGCAGGAAAAGTGAATTATTAGAAGAATTGAGAAAACTCAGTATAAAATCAATTTCCAAATTGCAGCCATCTTATTCAACAAAATATTATAGGCAGTCTCCGGTTTACGACGGGAGTTCCGTTCTGACGCTGCGTCATAAGCTGAAAATCGTCAAAAATAGTAAGAAAACCTTACTTTTAATCCTTTGAGTATCCTTTAAGTATCTTGAAAATGACATAACCTGCATTTTTATTGAGTCTCTCATAAAAAGCCCTTCAAAATTTTACCATTCTGCTGTTTTGGAGCTAGAGAGAGAGAGAGACTACCTCATTACTTATCTATCTGAAAAAAACTTGGAATTTCACAGAACTACAGTGCTCCCCATTTTCACTTCAAGTATCATCCTACATCAAATATAACTTGAATTATTATCCTATTACTACTGTAATAATCTTTGAAATTATATTATCATCATCATTTCAAAGCCATCTTAAACATTAGTACCCTTTTCCAGCCAGAGAGAGAGAGAGAGAATTACAAATTATCCTTTAATCTCTCAAGGAATTATATTCCACTTCTCTTTACTGCAACTGACAGCAATTTTTTTTTTTTTTTTTTTTTTTTTTTTTTTTTTTTTTTTTTTTTAGATTTATCTTCTACCCTTGGTCAGAAATGTCAAGTAATTTAACATATTTGACAGTTCCACCCTCCCCCATAGCTTCAAAGTTTTGGGCAAAAGACAGGGTGTGATATTTCTTTGTTTAAAAATTGAAATAATTTACTTTAAAAATGTATAAATGTTGTAATTACAGTATATTATTATTTTTTAATCTTTTTAATAATATTTAAAAATTAGTACTTAGGTAAGTCATTTATTTACCATACAAACGTGGTTAGTCCTCACCATCTCCCACACAAGAGAGAGGGAGAGAGAGAAAAAAATACTACTCACCCTCCTTTCAGTGTATGCAAAACCCGTGAGGTACAAGCTTTGTGGTTGGTTAAAATCCCACCCCTCCTGCCAACAGGGCGAGAGGGGCAGGAAGGGGTTGTTACAAGTTGTTATTGGCTACTTTCAGTCCTTCTGGCCAATAGCATATCGTCATGGAGAGAGGGGGTTGCTACGAGCTCTGTTATTGGCTACTTCTAATCCCTCAAGCCGACATGTGTCGTCATGAAGCCAACGTCAAAGCAATAAAAAAAAATGTAATGCAACCGATGATGGAATTTTAGTATATTTTTATGTTTATATTAGAAAGAGAGGTATGGGCAGTTGGCCTTACTTAAATCTCAAGAGTGGAATTATTCGGGGAGAGAGAGAGAGAGAGAGAGAGAGAGAGAGAGAGAGAGAGAGAGAGAGAGAGAGAGAGAGAGAGAGAGAGAGAGAGAGAGAGAGATGGGCAGTTGGCCTTACTTAAAATCTCAAGAGTGAAATTATTACTCAGAGAGAGAGAGAGAGAGAGAGAGAGAGAGAGAGAGAGAGAGAGAGAGAGATGGGCAACTGGCCTTACTTAACAATAGTGAAAATTTTCGCATCTTTATATTTTGAGCGGTGTGCCTACCAGAGATCCGAGGTGTCTGGGAGCACTTGACAGCGCGAAAAAATAATTTTTATAAAAATTCAGCAAAAATAGAAATTTTATGCCAACAACGTTCATTTTGGTGTCTTTTTTTTCTCAATGTTTACATTTATGGTGGAATAGTCAGAATAAGAATCCCAGGCCTGTAAATACGAAAAAATTTGAGTTATTTGAAAAAAAAAAAAAAAAAGAAATCTTTACTTATTTTTACATTTTCATTCGTAGCCCAAAAACTATGAAAGTCAGGCAAATGAATTTTTTTTTATGAGAAAGCCAACAAAATTCTCCAAATATCGATATATAAAATAATGAAAAACAAATAAGTACAGTAAACCCCCCGTATTCGCGCTCTCATGGTTCGCGGACTCAAACATTCGCGGGTTTCTATGTGGAACATATCTAGCCATCATTCGCAGAAAATTCGCCCATTCGCGGTATTTTTCACCGAGAAATATTCACTAATTACTGTATTTTCATGAATAAATGCACTTTTTGTGATAAAACTATTAAAATACTCAGGTATAAGCATTTTTACAGGGTTTTTCTTGGTTTAAGCTATCAAAATGGACAGTTCTAAGTGTTTTTAGAGGGGTTTTAAGCATTCGCGGATTTGACCTATTCGCGGGTGTGTGTGGGACGCATCCCCCGCCAATACAGTTGGTGAAAAAATTTATAGAAAAGAGGGTAAGAAACAGAGTGCGCTGCCTGGTGTACAGTGAGAATTAGCGATAGAAAGTTATTTATTTTTAAGAGCTCTATCTCGGTTATTTTTCATACAAATTACTTTGTAAATATTAAAAAATGTAGAGGAAAGGTTGAGGAATACAGTGAGTAAAAAAAAATGGTTTTGGTAATGGCAACAGTTTCATTTTGACGTTAAAAGTTGATCAAAACGAAAAAAAAATGTTCCTGTTGTTAACATTATCATTTGTAGCTCAAAAACTACAAGAGTTGGGCGAATGAATTATTTTTCATGAGAAAGCCAACAAAATTCTCTAAATATCGATATATAAAATAATGAAAAACGAATAATTACAGTTGGTGAAAAAATTGATAGAAAAGAGGGTAAGAAACAGAGCGCCCTGCCCAGCGTATGGTGAGAATTAGCGCTAGAGAGTTTTTTTTTTTTTTTGAAGAGTTCTATCTCGGTTATTTTTCATAGGAATTACTTTGTAAATATATAAAAATGTAGAGTAAAAGTTGAGGAATACAATGAGTCAAGATAAATGGTTTTGGTAGAGGCAACAGTTTCATTTTGACATTATAAGTTGATCAAAACAAAAAAAAATGTTACCGTTGTCAACATTATCGTTCGTAGCTCAAAAACTATAACAGTGAGGTGAATGAATTATTTTTTATGAGAAAGCCAACAAAATTCTCTAAATATCGACATATAAAAGAATGAAAAATGAGTAAGTACAATTGGTGAAAAAATTTATAGAAAAAGAGGGTACAAAAGTGCTTCCAATAATGTAATCCGACATTTTATAAAAAATGTAAAAGAAAAAAAATGTAAGATACGAGACAGAAGCGTGGGTAGGATCAGCTGATTTTGTTGTGAGAATTTTACTACGACAGGGATTTGCGCATGCGCAGTACAGGAACTGCTTGGCTGGCGTATTGATGCCTGAGTTACATGGTCCAAGGTATGCTTTGGCCTATGGAAACCACTAATTGTCCAAATAAAAAAAAATTTTACTCCTAACACACGTACGAAAAATTTCGGTAATTTTACGTAATGGTACGTCAGTCGGGTAGGAAGGGGAGTAGGGTAATTTTACGTACCACTACGTCATCTGGGCATAAAAGAGTAAAATTACTATTTGAAAATTAGTAAATAACTTTATTATAAAAATGTATTTAGTCATGAAAATAAAATAAAAACCAGTAATTAGTGAATATTGCTTTATGAAAAAATCCGTGAATGTGAATTTTCTTCCGTCGTATGTGTTGGACCGAGCCATCCGAAACATTACCGTTGAGAATCGTAAGAAAACCTTACTTTTAATCCTTTGGGTGTCTTAAAAACAACGAATCCTGCATTTTTATTATCGAGTTTTTCATAAAAAAAAAAAAAAAAAACTCCAAATATTGACCATTCTGCTGGTTTGGATGCATATTTCTTCAGTTCGGATCGGCATCGTCTGAAGTGCCATCGAAAATCGTAAGAAACCTTTACTTTTAATTCTTTGGGAGTCTTGAAAACAACGCATCCTGCATTTTTATTGAGTTTTTCATTTAAAAAAATCTTCCAAATATTGACCATTCTGCCGGTTTGGATACATATTTCTTCTGATTGGTGTCGGACTGGCGTCATCCGAAGTACTGATGAAAATCGTAAGAAAACCTTGCTTTTAATCCTTTGGGCATCTTGAAAACAATGTATACCACATTTTTTTTATCGAGATTTCATTAAAAAAAAAGAAAGAAAAAAAAAAAATATTGACCATTCTGCCGTTTTGGATGTATATTTCTTCCGATCGGTGTCAGACTGGTATCGTCTGAAATACCATAGAAAATCGTAAGAAAACCTTACTTTTAATCCTTTGGGTGTCTTGAAAACATTGTATCATGCATTTTTATTGAGTAAAAAAAAAAAAAAAAAAAAAAAAAAAAAAAAAAAAAAACTCCAAAATTTGACCATTCTGGAGCCATATTTCTTCCGTTGGATCGGCGTTGTCAGTGTCGTAAACCTGGAACGTGTTGTAACCCAGGAAATAATGTTTTGAGTAATATATTTGAAAAGCGTCGTAAACTTGGAACGTCGTAAGCTGAGCCCATCGTGACCCGGAGACTGTCTGTATTATTATTATTATATTATTAATCTTATTAATATTTGAAAATTAATACTTATCGTTAGGTAAATCATTTACCATACAAAACAAATAAACATACCATAACAATTCTCTCATCTCAGTAAGAGAGAGAGAGAATTATTATTTTTACTATTTAATGTTATTTAATCTTATTAAAGTTAATATTATTTAAAAATTAGTACTGTAAACCATTATTTTATCATTCAAAAATTAGTACTGTAAATAATTTTTTTAACATAAAATGTACCCTCTAAAAATAAACGTTGCCACAATGTAATCAAATCAATTTCTTTTTTCCTTCCTTACTCTTTCCTCTCTCTCTCTTTCTCGCCAAAAGGTAGAATGTGGTAAATAAACAGATAGATACATAGACACTTAGTTCAGCCTCTCTCTCTCTCTCTCTCTCTCTCTCTCTCTCTCTCTCTCTCTCTCTCTCTCTCTCTCTGGAAAAGATACTGCTAATTTGAGTCCATGTGCATAGTGTGTGTGTGTGTGTTCATTGTTTTAAAAATGTGTAGTAAAGGTAATATATCTTTGGAAGACAAAAATCAAACATATATAAATTTTGTTGTTGTCAGTTGCTTAAAGAGAAGTGCATTAACATTCCTCGAAAGATAAACTCTCTCTCTCTCTCTTGCCTGTGCCAGCACAAGGGTTAAAGTACATATGTATATATTTTTAAGGGTAATACAATAAAAATTTAAGGTATATTTGATGTAGGATGAGACTTTAAATATACATTTGGTATTTGAACTTTCCAGATAGGCAGTTATAAGCATTTTTGGAGGGGGGGGGTCCTAAGTAATCGTAGGGATCTGGAATGCATCCCCACAAATATGGGGTTTACTCTGTATGTATATGTGTATGTATGTATGTATGTATACATACTATATATATATATATATATATATATATATATATATATATATATATATATATATATATATATATATATATATATATATATATATATATAAAGTAATCCCTTGATTATCCACATTCACTTTGTCCACAACTCGACATTATCCCCATGAAACCTGCACCCAAGATGTGTACATATGTACAAGTCATAAAAATGTTAAAAACTGTGGTCAGATGGTCGGTAATGCTGCATGGGCCTTAGGCGTGGTTACACTGCCTACAAGCATAAACAGGTTAAGAACGTTCTTTGTTTTGTTTTGGGGGGGAGGAAAAGGCTGGGCAGGATGGGAGGGGAGTGCTGGCAACACTTTGCAGGGATATTAGTGTAAGTAACACTGCTCACAGAATTAAGCAAATAGGCAAGGGGTTAGTGCTTTTATTTTTTAGTACAGTAGACAGCAGTATCCGCAGGGTTTAGGGATAACAACCACCCACAAATAGCTTAAATTCGCGAATACTTAAGACCCCCCTCTAAAAATGCTTATAACTGCCTATTTTAATAGTTCAAACACCAAATATACCTTAAATTATCATCCTAAAACACTTTAATATCATTTCAAAGTCATCTTACATTATTACCCTTAAAAATATAAGGTGTACAACTATGAGTGAACACTCCTACAACTGTTACTCTTATCAAGGCAACAACTAATCAAGTTACCCCTATATATTCAGGCAAGCACATTTTCTTTCATAGTACAATATTCAAGCCTTACTGTTTTCTTTCTACGTAAATAACAGTAACATTGGTACATCGTTTGGAGAATATTTTTTTAAGAAAATTTTTTTTATTGATATTTTGCAGTTTACTTTAATATTGTTTGAAAATTAGTAAACCACTTTTTTTCCATAATATATATATTTAGTCATGAAAATAAAATGAAAATAATTAGCAAATATTTTAGATATCCTCTACTTATTAATTTATTTTCTTTTTTAATAAGAGGTATCTTCTTTCTGTATTTCCATTTACTTCCTCTTAATTCTTCTCAATGAACCCCATATTCTTTGGAAGCTTGAATTTCAAGTCAATGGCCCCTGTGGGATAGGTCCATAGGAATAGGTTTGCTTTACTGAATAATATGAAAAATCCGCAAATAGGCAAATTTTCCGAGAATTATTTGGAGTTGTTCCACAGCAAAATTTGTGAATAGGTGAATCTGCAAATCCTGAACCATATATACCATATATTTCTGTGTATAAGATGACTTTTAAATCATTAAATTCACCCATAAAAATTGGGGGTCGTCTTATGCTACCATTCTAGAAATCAAACCTTCAATTCTAAGTGATGTTTATCAGTTAGGCTAGCCTCAGCCTCGGTGTGATAACCACCGACACATGAAAAGATTCACATTATGACAAAGTGATAAAGGTAATAAAAACCATTTTTACACTATACATTATTGGCATATCTTCATAATAAATACACTATTCAAGGAATAATTCCATATCAATGACATCAACTTTTGTCTACGCGAGGCCAGCCAGCTGACTAAATGTAAATATTGAGTTATGGTTGCGCTAACAGCAACCTTTATCTTTCGGTAACGTAGTGTAATTGCGGTAGTATTAACATTTAGGATAACATATATTCATTTTTCATTAAAAATCAGGCTGTTTGTAACTGTTTAGAACAATTCACCCATATGAACGATAATTATGTACAATAATTATAATACTTTATTGTATTGTTGTTATGGGTTGCTTATGATTGGCGATGAAACGCAAACAAAACAATGGTTTCCCTTTTAGGCGACTTGTGTAGGAAGAACATTATATAGAATCGACTTGGTCATTTTGTTTACTGTATATACTCGTTAACGGGCGATCTCACGCATCTTGAGACCCCCAAATTTTCACCCATAAAAAATTATTTTATCATGTATTTCGTGTATCACGCGAGTTCCTTTCCCTGAGAGACCAGATTACTATGGACTAACCTCTTTTACTCCATCTCTTTATCCCATCTTGTAGTTAAACAAGTTGAAAAAATAAAAGCGAATGATAAAAGTATCGTTAATTATGTTATACTTGTTGAGTAAACGAGTACAGCCATAAACAACCGAAAGAGAAACAACTGTTTTGCTATGAACAAGGTCTAGGCCGTGGCTTTGAACAACTGAATCGTATAACAACAGCTGTTTTGTTTGCATTTCAACCATTATGCAATAGTAAACAATTATTGTAGTTATGTTACAAATGATGTTAAGTAGAACAGGACTGATATATATTTTACATTGTACCCTTATTTGCTATGGAGAAAAGATCGCAAAGAGATATACTGCTAAATTTAAGCTGCAAGTTGTAGCTGAAGCTGAGAAAACAAACAATGTTCAAGCGCTAATGACTATAAATTATCGTGCATCGGCAACATGGATGAAACTCCTAAACTTAGACATGCCATCAAACTTGACTGTAAACACTACTGGAGAGAAAAGTACTTTAATCAAAACTACTGGGCATGAAAGAACACATTTTACTATTGTTTTAACATGCATGGCAAATGGGACAAAACCTTCCCCCATGGTTATCTTTAAACAGAAATTGAACTGATGCCAAAACAAAAATTCCCAGAAGGTATCGTTGTCCACGTTCACGAAAACCTAAACAATGCAAATGGCACATGATTGCTATGTTTGTATATTATAATACAATTAGTAATATGCGAATACATACAATATTACTGGATACAGTGAAGTAAAGCATAACTTGTTAACAGAGCCATGGAAAAGATGTATATTCGTTATGTTTGTATTTTATTATACAATACTAATACGTGAATACTGTATTCCACACGCTAATTTTATATTTCGTGTATGACGCGACCCCCTTAAAATCAGCTTCAAAATTAGGTCTTCAAAAGTTGCATGATACGCAAGCATATGTGGTATTTTGAATTTCTAAGGATACAGTAAGTAAAACAGCATTTGTAATAACATCATCTTTACATAACCAATATTTCATAAGATACCTGTTGTTGCAAATGCTAGCCTATACATAGATGGTTTTGTAATTTAGCAGTTGTCTTATACCACAGATATGAGGTAAATTCATGAAAATGTCATAATTTTTTACCTCGTCTTATCTAAAGGTCATCTTATACACAAAAATATGTGGTAGTCGGGGGTCGACCGTCTTTTTCATGGTCTGGGGATGTAGTAATCCAATTTACATCATTCCTTAGTGTCATTAAGTTCTTGGACAGATCGGTATTCGGATATATTAAGTCTGCATACTGAGGTACCAGTGTGTTTTATATCCAGACTAATAGAGCCAAGGGCCCACAGGATAACGGCAAAATCCGGATAAGGGCGAGTAAAAAAATAAAAAAAATCTAGGGGTGTTCAAGGGCAACTATACCCTTCCTCACCTAAACCTGTCAATACCACATAATTGTAAACACTCAGTATGCTTATAAACAAAAATTATCATACTGAAAACTTTATGCAAAATGCAATTATCCAGCTTTTCCCCAAAAATCTTCAACAAAACATACAGCATAAATACACAGAAAAAAATTGACCTACGCTTGGTATTACACTCACAGTATCCATTTGCGCAAGTCAAACAGACTATTACAGCTGTATTTAAGACAAAGGTAGTGATAACGAAACTGATACTTTACATACTGAATTCATTTATACTCACTTACTAAATCCATTTATACTGTCACCATCATCTTATATCATCACTGTAAAATGTATAAGAAAACCAATCATCTGCCAACTGTAATGTTTACATTCTCAGAAACAGCCGATTGAGCCTACTAGCAAAGGAATTAGGAAAATCTTTTTATAGCTGTTAAAAGAAACAAATGTATTACTAGAATAATTTTTATTTTTGTATACAAAAATAAAACAGGTATACAAAGGTAAACTAACATACTTTATATTTTTTGTTAAGTCCCTCAAAATCACAAAACAGCAGTTTCCCAATTTGTTTATGTCATAATCGTTGTTTCTGTCGTTTCTTTGGTAAGAGGTCGTTAATTATAAGAAGTGGTTATGAATTGTTACATAAGCCATAAGTTTGGTAATCTTGTTTGAAAGCCTAGCCTAGTACAATGTATGCTGAAAATGAAATTCGTTCAGTTTACAGTATATTACAACACCCTTTGTTTACATCTTTAGTGCATATGACATTCCTCAATGACGACTATCCAAAGCAAATTTTAAGAACACTGCTAAAAAGTAGTTGATCACTTTCTGTTTTACTGGAATTAATGATTTTTTATTTCACCTCACAATATCATGTGGCTGTATGTGTGCATTTACATCTACATGTATCATTTCATCAATGATGTTAGCATCTCTAGTGAGTATGGTGTTTGTATGTTACTTAACGGTATCAAGTTTGCCATTTTTCTTTTTTTGCTTTGCTTGATATACTGTAGTGTTTCATTACAAGTTTAGTTGATTCTAAGTATGATTATCAAAAATATTATAACAGTACACAACAAATACATTTATTACTGCTGATTTCATCTCAGTTGTTCTCTCTCTCTCTCTCACACCCTATTGCACATGACTGCCTTCATCTGTTGGGTTGTAAAGATTAAAATAAAGAAAAAAAATACACTGAAATTATAAATGAGAACTGCGTAAAATACAGTCCGACCTCTTAAATCCAGCATTCCGTGGTCCAGGAACTCCCATGATCAGGGAATTTCTGAGTCAGTCGCCATTAGTTCTTGAGCAGGTACGAGGGCAGTGCCACACGTTGTTTCAGTTTTTTTATTTTCTAGGATTTCGGAACTGAAGCATGCTTTGTAAATACACAAGCACAGATTATTTCCAACAAACACATTCTGTGAAACTCAAAAATATCTTACAAAAAAACCGTAATTTGTGTATATGCTTGTGTATCATCCAATCCCATGTACCATATGATCATTAAAATTTCATCCAAAAGCTTTTCTTCATATACTGTACACTGTAAATAGTATCAGACATATTTTCTGTGGGTTACACCAGGCTAACCTTTCCATTCCTGTCTCAGTTTTGGTAGATTCCACTGATAATGCATATCGTCACCCTCATAAACTAACTGCCCAAGTCATTTTTCATTGATTTTTGGATTTTTGCCTAAATCAAATCTCCAATATGTGGCGCACCTACTGGTATACTTGCCTAAGTCAGATGTAGAAAGCAAGTGGAATAAATTTCCCAAAAAGCTTTCTGCCTAAGTCACTCAGTGACTTAGACATTATTATCACTATGCCAAAGTCATGATTGTGACTTGGGCAAAAAAATGACTTAGGCAGTTAGTTTATGAGGGTGACGATATCTAAGTTAGCTTTTAACTAATAAATAGGCCTAGAAGCAAAAGCTCATCAGGTTAAATGTGAATCTTCGTACACTAAATCAGGCTTACCAACCTTGTGAATTTTCTAAGATTCATTACTATTTCTTATAATTAACAGGAACTTACTACTAAGTGCAAGGCACTGGCATAAACAACAGCAAGTATTGACATAAAACAATCGAACTGAGAAACAGTTGTTTGCCAATGTAAATTATTGTAACAAATACACATTTTTTGAGGTTGCATTAGTTGTCAATTTGTTAAAAATGTGCTCATTTTCAATGGTGACTTCCATAAATGAAAATAAAATAAATCCCGATTCATTTTTCACGAATGGAGGAGAGTGTTATGATAGTATGCCACTTAATGTATGGTTGTAGCTGTGGCTGAAGACATTAATGACATGCAGGCCACAATCTTTTGGAGGCAGCAAAACCAACATCTGATACTGGTGAAATCACAGCTTTAATTTACTGCATTTATAAATAAGGTGAGTTGCATTTTTAATCCTAGCTTTGTTAATTAAGGGAAAAAGTGAATCTCCAAAATGCTTTTCATTTAGCAACAAATGGCTGTGATGATGTCACTAACACAGAGTCAGCTGGTGATTTTAAGAATGTATACATTAGCAGAATGCAAATAGCACTTGGTCGCTATGCCCATATATTATAATACGATATGAGAATAATGCATGAAATATAACTGCATACAGAACGTAAAACAACAGTTTTATTAAAATCACCAACATTCTTAATACAACTATACTATTTAACTTTGGAAATGGATATCTGCCAGTGGAACAACCTAACCGGGGGCCAATAGTTTCTCTCTCTCTCTCTCTCTTTCTCCCACATACACACACACACAAACGCAGGTTTAAAGAAACAAAAGCAACTAACTTGACAGTGCGCTCATAAAATGGTGTCAGCTCTGATGTAGCAAATGTGTAAGCATTTCCGGGGAGATGTTTATGCAGCAGGCAGACTTTTCATAAGGACCTAAACCTAATGAGCAGCAGTGATTATTCATGAGCTTTGTTCTACTTTTGATAACACAGTGATATACTGTATATGTGGAATGAGCTGGCAAGACTTTATTTACACAGGGGATCTTTTCTGTTGTCCAGGATTTTCTGTGGTCCGGCAGTGGCCTGATCCCAAAGGTGCCTGTTTAAAGCAGTTGGACTGTACACATAAAAAATTGTAAGTGTAACAACACAAAACAGTCTCTGGAATGTCAGACATCTAAGTAACCATCTCCACCCCCCCCAACCAAGGAAATTGCTCCCTAGCTCCACCCACCTTCCAAAACAACCCCTTCACTGAGTGAGGCTCTAAATCACCTTACTGGCCCTCCTCTCACGTGGCACCCAGCCAGCTGACCAACTCGCCCACCTTGGAAACTTCTCCAGGATTCCCTCACCCCAAAAAACCATTCTCCGTCTGAGTGAAAGCAGTGTTGCCTTCATTTTCCTGAGGCCATGCAACATTGCGAAACATCGGAGAGCTTTACACTGTATTTTTTAAAAATTTATATCACATATTTTTGGGGTCTTGGTCACTGCTCCCACTGCATTGGATAATGTCAAGTTCTGGATAACTGAAGGATTACTATAGTAATCTCTTGATTAACCAGATCAATAGAGCCAAGGCTCTGTTGGATATGAGCAAATTCCAGATAAGGGTAAGTAAAAAAAAAACTCTATGGGTGTAAAACAGCAACTCCTTACCCTTACTTTGTCAATACCATGTAAGTGTAACCATTCAATATGCTTATAAACATCAACCATTGGGACTTTAAACTGAAAACTTTATGTAAAAGGAAATTAGCTTATTTTCCCTTACAGTCCACCCTCGTTAAGACAGACTAATAGGGGAGCCAGGGTGTATGTCTTAGCCGATAGTCCGGTTTAACCGGCAGATATCTATATATATACCTATAAATATATTGTATTTCATTATTTTTATAAAGAGTATGGATAATAAACCAATGTAGAAACATTTGAATTAAAGCTCATGGTAAAAGATGAAAAATGAAGAATAAAACATGATAAAAATTACAGAATTCAGCCGCATATGTAGATGCCTAGGCACGAGACATAAATGCATAATTGTCAAGTAAAATGAAGTGGAGTCTCCAAAATGAAGAGTAAGATTTTATTTTTTTCTTTTTCATTTTTTTTTTATTTTAGTTATTTATTCATTATAGTTTATTATTATCTATATTAATACAATGTTAAATAAATGTGAGATGATTAAGATTATCAGTAACAAAATAGTAGGACAATTAAGACCATAAGTTCACTAACACATTTTGTTTTCAACAAAAACATTCCGTAAAACGCAAATATACATGATCAAAATTACTGTAATTCAACTTGTGAATTTCAATGATAAGTACGACTATAAAATACATTTCATCATATCAATCTTGGAGAGGGTTGTTTTTTATTGTTACTGACATCGTCATCAGTTTGCAGTCGTAAATCTGAGGATGGTCCAGGAATAGGATTCGCAAGTGATGATGCATCACCACAACAGACTGTTGTGGGATTTTTCATACCACTATAGTAAAGTTAGAATTATTGTTGAATTCATGTTTTCTTTACGAAATAATTATATAAAGCAAATTATTGAGTATTTTTGCCATCAGCAGTCAAATAATCACGATCATGGCAACGTTCAAACTTAGTGCTGTCACAACATATGTCTTTAAATAGTCACAACATATGTCTATAAATAGAACAGAAGTAGAGGGCTGTCCTTGGCTAGCAGATCTTCATGGCAACCAGCCAGGCAATCAGGTTTTAGCTGTATTCTGTCTGAGAAAGAACTTTTGCTCAGAGAAGCTGACGATGACATAAGTGCATGTGTTTTGAATACAAAATGCAGTCTTTAATAGTTTATGTATTTTGCTGGTTACATGAAGAATAGAATGAATTCCTTCTTATTACTTTGTGTGCAAAAATGACATTTTTGTGATAAAATGATGTTTCATTATACTTACCAAAACACTGTAAAAGCTTTTATCTCTTTTAAAATCGACACGTCCGAGATATAAATTTTCAAACTTTGTTTGGAACGCTGATACAATTGGCGGGAGACCCAACCCCACCGGCATGCGTGGCAGGAGACATACCCATAAACTCAGGTCAGTTTCATTCTCGGGCGTATTGGGAACGCATCTCGCGCGTCCGTCTGCCTCAAACTGTTTGGGTTCCTTTGTCTGCTTGCACTTGGTTGTGGCGTCTCTCCTTGGTGAAGTACTCAATTGCCTGTTTATTTATCTAGCTAGCCTAGCTCTGGGAATTCGTAGCTATGTCGGATTCAAGCTTCTCGGGATCCAGAGTTTGCGCAGGGAATTTGTGCTCCGCCAAACTAGTTAAACTTAAATATGATCGCCATTCTTTGTGTACAGCATGTAGGGGTCAAGAGTGTTCCCAGGAGAACACATGCAGTTAATGTATGGAATGGAGTCAGGAGTTTTGGCAAACATACAGTTCCCATCAGATAAAGCTGGTTAGGGATAGGGATAGGAAAGCCTTTAAGCGTAAGGAAGCTAGGCTATCATCTTTGGTGGTGGCATTGGCGTCACCTCCTCTACCGGCTGTTCCTCTGAACGTCCTGGCGGACCAACTCAGCCGTCGGAACCAGACTCTCCCTACGGAGTGGACCCTGCACCCACAAGTGTGCCTAGATCTGTGGAATCTGTGGGGCACTCCCATAATAGATCTCTTCGCTACCTCCAAGACCCATCGTCTCCCAGTGTTCTGCTCACCAGTTCCAGACCCACTGACTCACTTGGTGGACGCCATGCTCCTAGACTGGACGAACCTGTTTGCCTATGCCTTCCCTCCTTTCGGGCTCATCAGGCAGGTGATAAACAAAGTGAAATTCCATCAGCAGGTCGAGCTGATCCTCGTTGCCCCGTTCTGGCCAAGGAAGGAGTGGTTCCCGGGCAGAGATTCTTCAGCAACAAAATATATATATAAATTTTTTTGCTTCAGAAGATATTTACTAAAGCTACGTTGACATATCTTTAAAACAAAATTCTTCTCTTTAATCTCTCGGGGACTGAGTTATGCTGCATAGAGGGAACTGGCAATTCTCTCTCTCTCTCTCTCTCTCTCTCATGTCATTTGCCACGTAAACTAAAGTATTGTTCAGTAACTCGGCTTTTGTCTTTGTAAAGTTTACCTTTGCCATGTCTTTTCTTTACTAAAAAACATACAAAGCATCGTACTGTAGCTACCAGTCGGGCAGCAGATAGGTAAAACTGTTAATGCTAAATGACTGGCTACAGTACTTCCTACCATTCCAGACAATAGCGTTTCTTAAAGATGGTATGTACTGTGCGCAAGTTAAACTGGTTACAAGTTAAAAGTATTTCAGTTTAGTACAGTATAAATACAGAACAGTATATATAAAACAAAAAACATATATGAAAAGTTTTTTATCTTTGGTAAATAAAAAGGAAAACAGTACACAATGAGCAGAGGAACAGTAACTATCTTAAATTGTGGTCACATAGTACATATTTTAAATTGGCTGACCCTCTTCGGTGTCCGTCTAATCAGATGTCCGGGTTAATAAGGTCAGGCTTAACGAGGGTCGACTGTATTTCTAACAAAGTACAGTATAAATTCAGTAAAAAAAAAAAAAAAAAATTTCATTGTGCTTAACACTCAATATGGTATGTTAAACTACTGGATAATGAGTATAACTTTCTTTTTCCTGTTTTGCTCTAACAAAAATATTGTAATACCTGACTTCAATGCTAAACATCATTTTCTCTCTCACCCTATTTTTGGTCCCAAAAGTGTAGACCTTGGCCAGACTTAAAAACTTGCAAAGAGGTTTACAATTCCTCCTCCTCCTCCAACACTACTGTGGCACTAAGGTCCTATGCCTCCTTGATGTTTACATGTTTCTGGTAATCGAAAGGTAGCAAACAAACATCAGACTCCTTACTGGATGAACCTGGCAAATCAATATCAACAGAGGATATTTTTTTTTATTTGAAATTTGTTTCCTCCTTGGAAATATCCAAAGCTTCACTAGGAGTCTCTACAGACAGCCCATGTTGAATCTTGAATTAAAACAGCCAACCTTCCCACAACCCCACGCAGGTCTGCAAATTTCATAGCTGCAGCCTTCAACTTAGCACCACCAACAGGCTTGCCAGCTACCACTGACTAACAAAAGCAGATCAAGGTCAACTGTTCAATGCCTTCATGTCAGCCTCTTGCTAACCTTGCAGGTCTGACTCCTAAATGTCTTCTTCCCAAAGTCTGGTGTGTATTCTTCAGCTTGTTCTAGGAATTCAAGAATTCTTTATATCATGTAAGGTTGACCGTGCAATGCCTGACTTATTCACGATAAGTGCCATTGACCAATTTGCCTCAATTCTCTCATTTCTTATTTCTGTTGAAGGGTCAACATCTTCCTCGCCCTCTTAGGACACGTTGGGGCCACACAAATAATACACACAGCAACACACACACACAACTAACAGCATCTGCAACAAAAGCCACATGCTCGGGATACTGCACCACAAACTGCAAACACCCATAAACAATTCAAACAAAGAGACTGATCACCCATGACTGTACACAGAAGGAAAATGCTCGTTACCAAATGCACTGATACTTTCTGGATGCAGCCAATCAGAGAAAGATATGTTTATGAAGCATGTGCCTATCACCCACTAAAGGCAAAATATCACAATGACATGCAATGACATGAATTTCCACAAATAGTGTGAAAGCTTACAAAACACAAGTGCTTACCCACCCACATACTTTCTACCACATGCTATTAAACTGATGATGTACCCATATCAGCCAACAAAAAAGTAAAAAACACAGCGAAGTTGTGCTTATAAGCCAATACCAATCACGAAAGCTCACTCTCCGTCTCTCTACCTCATTTGTTTTGTGTGTGTGTGTTTGTGGGTATGTTATAAGTTGTATGTACAGTACTGTATGTAGGTGTATTTCATAGTGCAGTTGTCACTCATTCTTTTTTCTTTCTTGGGGGGCTTTCCTTGATATACTGTATTTCATTGTCATTGTCTCTGCTGCACTTAAGGGGAGAGCACGCTTCGATTTTTGATGAATATTTTTGAAATTTAAAAAAAAAAACGGTTAAATGGCCATAAGACATGAGCAACACCTTCCTTACCACGTGACCAAAGCATTTTTTTGAAATATTAAAATTGATGGGGTTTTGGGCCTCCGCCCCCCAGACAGTGAGGTAGGGCTGATGTTGGGCTCCTAATGACTATTGTCATTTTTTCCTTTATTTGCCTGATTTATTAATTATTTTGATTTTTATATCACCTTATCTCCTATGTCTGGCAACAACAATGGCTTATTCCTTGGTGAATGCGTGGTCCAAGAGAGGGTGCCGAGTCAGTTGCCCCCAAACGCTGAAAGCGGGTGGTGGGCAACTTTTTACTCTGAGCAATTTTTTCGCTATTTGCGGTGTTTTTTGCATTTTTTTTACATCCAGTAACTCTAAATACAATCTATATATTTTCACCTTCACAAATAACGCTCACAGTTGATGAAATGAATAAAGGATGATGAAAAGGGAGTATATGATGACAAGTTCATTATATCTAGATCTCAGTTAGATAAAATAGTTTCAGGTATTAGATGCAAGGTAGGAAATTGCAGGGGTAAAGTTCAGGTCGAAGTCTCTGCCTATAGATGGGATGCTGATATTTTAATGAAGTGCCAATTTTGTAGGTTTACGGTTAATGCCCCAGCAAAGTGAATTAGCAATGGGAAATCTTAGCACCATCAATTGAGTGAGATAAATATTGAGGAAATTGAACACAACTTTGGCTATAAGAATTTCAACTTACTAACACATCTGTTTGGCACAAGTAAGGTATAGAAGAAGTTCTCCATTCGAGAGACAAAAAGGCTTGAAAATCAAACTCCAAAGACCAAAAAGACCAAACAAATTAAAAAAACGACTGAAAATAACTCAAGAATATCAGCCAGGTAGCTACTCAACTTTTAGTTTCTTAGTTTCAAGCCAGGCAACAATGAGTCAGGTGATACTTGAAGATACCCTTGCCTCGAGTGAATAATACCTCTTTTTATAAAAGGGGGGGGGGGTGAACTGAAGCCAGAAATCAAGAAAAATAATGCTCTAAGATAAGTTTTTTCCACAAGTGCAAAAAAAATAAATAAAAAAAAAAATAAATAAATAAATAAAAAAAAAAACACTTGTTGACCTTTACGGTCATTTTTCTCAGTTTTCACTTTTTTGCACTTCAAACGCTAACAACTTTTTTATTTTTTGGCCAATTTTAAAGTTAAATATACCATTCGAAAGAGGAAAGAAGACAAATATTTTTGGGGGGCTAGATTTTTTCTTAGGTTGACGAGGAACCCATGATAATCAAATTCTACAAATTTTGGGGGAAAATCCCACCTCGCCCCCATCCAAAATAAAGGAAAAATAGATAAACTCTTCCCACAATTTTTTCCTACTAAGATATACTTTCTGTGTATGAAGCCGCATTGCAATAGCTCTAAAAATAAAGGAGAAACATTTTTTTTTTTAAATAAAATTCAAAATAATCATCCAATCACTCTCAAAATTTTTCTGGAACATCACCTTATATATATGTGTAAAATATAAAAATTTCATAAAAATCAGAGCATTATTTCTATATAAGCGTGCGGCCCCTTAAACAAAGGGAAGGTATGTGTTTGTGTGTGTTTCAACATGCACGTGCTAGGGGACATTGAATGTGTGCGTCTTTTTTGGTTTATAAATTTAATTGTTTTTCATCTTTTATGCGGAGGAAATGATAAAACACAGAAGTAGAAAAATTAGAAAATACAATTAAAATAAAAAAGAGAATACCTGTAGTGTAAAATAAAAATAAGAGGTGTGTTTGTATGTGCATAAATGTTATAGGTTTTAAAGTATGTGGTATGAGAGAACAACTCATACTCACTCTCTCTCTTTTGTGTTGTGCTTGATTACTTCATTACAAGTTACAGTATATTACTGTAATATATCCTTTAATAACATGTTGAAAAGCATAAATTTTAATTATATATATGTAGAAAAAAACTTTAACAAAGTCAAATGCCTACCTATAACCCATACCATACTGCATTCCCACCCCTCTCTCAGCCACCCACCTTACAAAACAACTGTTTCTCTGGGTGAGTCTTCCTATAAACAGCCTTACTGCCACTCCCCTCCCATATCAACCAGCCATCCAACATCCACCCCATCCCACACACCTGGTTACCTTTACCTGGCCTCCTACATCCTGCTAACCACTTCTCAGTCTCTTTATGAGTGTAAGCAGTGTTACCAACATTTCCTTAGGGCATGCTGCACTGCCAACCATTGGTGAGTATTTTTTTCATTTTTATATATATATATATATATATATATATATATATATATATATATATATATATATATATATATATATATATATATATATATATATATATATACACACACACACACAAACACAAACACACACAAAGTAGACCTCCGTTATACTCTTTCATCTTATGATATTTCAAAGTTGTGATGGGGTTACCAATTACGATGATTTTGTAGTTACAATACAATAACTATGACAATATTTTGAAAATATTTTTTAATTTTACGTGCGACTGGTGAAGACAGCAGTGTAGTCAGGCAGTGTACAGTGTATGATACGTTGGCCAGAGAGGCTGGGATATGGGTACCTTGTGGCCTGACCTCGACCTCACTTGTGCTCATTGTCTACAAGTCCAGTTGGGTCAGTGTTAGAGTGTGATTTTTGTGTGTTTTACTTTAGGTACACCTTTTAAAGTGCAAGTTCGTCTCCTGCTGGTTGTTCGTCCAAGAAGAGGCAATCAACCACTTTAGAGCAGAAAATAAAAATTATCAACCAGCATGCCGAGGGAAAAGAAGTCATGACCATCGCATGTGATGAGCATCTAACGCAGTCACTGTTATCCACCACCACTAAGGACAAGAAATGGATAATGGATGCTGTGAAGGCATCTGCTTCAATTCAATCCACCATTATAACAAAGAAGAGGGCAGGGCCTTTAGAAGAAATGAAGCAGTTATTGGTCATGTGGATGGAGGACCAGAAACAAAAGCATATACCATTCAGCCTATTGACCATTCAAACAAACATTTTACAAATGCAGGGGTCCAAATAATACATGCCACGGCTAAGGTTGAAATTACAGCTAGAAGTAAGCTGTATAATTGCAGATTCTACAAGATTTCGTATAATTGCAGATTCTACAAGATTTCGTAGAGAAATCTTTCGATCTGGCAATCACTGAACTGTCAGTCCAACTGGTCCTGTTAAGAGTTTTCACTTAAATGAATGAACATTACATTGGATGTTTGCCCAGGTTTGACTGAATACTTATGATGCTTAATTCTCACTTTAAAATCTTTGCTATATTGACCTATATAAAAAGAAGATCAGTCCTAGCATGGCATTTTATATATGCTGTTGCTTTCCTTAGGGCTATTTTTTATTAATATTATAGGGAAATACTAGGTTGACATTAAAAGATTTTAACAATGATTTTATGGTTTCAAGGATATCAGTGTGTAATCTGTCAATTATATGAGCTCTCTTGTACTCTTACATTTATATTTTTCATTAGTGTGCTAGTAAAGGACAGTGTCGAAAGGCCTACCAACCACTCTGTTTCACTTTTCCTTTGTGGCATTTGCCTTTATTTATACATTAATCCCGTTCCATATCTTCGTGAATCAGTTACACACACATATACATATAAATACATTACATACACAAGTAATCCCTCAATTATCCAACACACCTAGACCAAGGCCCCAAAGATATAACAGTATACATCTAAATAAAAAAAAAAAAAATCCTCTGATGGGTGGCAATGCTGCGCAGTCTCGTGAATGTTGGTAACACTGTTTACACTCAAAAAGACTAAGAAAGGGTTTTTGAGGGGTGGGGGAGACCTTATAAAGTCTCCAAGGTGAGGGGTGGGTGGGTCGGATGACGGTCGCCTTGGGATAGGAGGGACAGTGTGGAGAGGGAAAAAGAACAATAACTGAGGTATGTTTACACTGAAGCATAAGTACAGGAACACACACATTCCCTTACTTTTTTATTTATATTTTATTCTACAGTTTTCTCATTTATATTTTCTGTATTTTCTCATTTTTTATTTTTTAATAAAACCAAAAGATACACACAATTGTGCGTGGTAGGGTGCATACATATGCACACACTCAAATGATGGTGTTAGTGAACTTACGCTAGGTTAGGTTCCGGAACCCCTCGCACACGGCGAATTTTCGCATAAGTTTGGCATGGTCTCTAAAAATGCAATAAATGCTTATTTCTAAAGTTTAAACACTAAATATGACCCTAATCATGCTCCCAAATTATTAAGTTAACTTTTAAATCAAATTAAAGTTACTGTAATTTCATTTAGAAGTTAGCTTAAAAAGAGCAATAAACGGTTGACATAAAAATAGAGTTGGAAGAGAATTTCTGTCTCTCTCCCCTTCCCACCAATCTATTTTTAGAAGTCTTCTCAACCACTTTTTAATAACTTCTTTATTCTGTCTCTTTCTCTTTGTTCTGAAATGCTTTTTCATGAACTGTGTTGTTTATTTGGAGACTACATTAAACCCTCAGTATTCGCGTTCTCATGGTTCGCGGACTCACGCACTTGCGGGTTTCTCTGTAGAACATATCTAGCCATCATTCGCGGAAAATTCACCCATTCGCGGTATTTTTCACTGAGAAATATTCACTAATTACTGTATTTTCATATAATTTTCATGAATAAATGCACTTTTTGTGATAAAACTATTAAAATACTCAGGTATAAGCATTTTTACCGGGTTTTTCTTGGTTTAAGCTATCAAAAGGGCAGTTCTAAGTGTTTTTGGAGGGGTTTTAAGCATTCGCAGATTTGTCCTATTCGCTGGGGTGTGTGGGATGCATCCCCCGCGAATACGGGAGGTTCACTGTAATACTTATCTTAGTTATTATGTCTCTAAGTTTTAGAACATATGTGCCACACTAGCGCATTTACACTTCATAGATGGTACAGGTAAAATTAGATAAATTTAAACTATCTATTGTACTTTACACAGAGAAATAACAAATTGTAAAAATGTGTGAGCGCTAACTATGAGAGAGAGAGAGAGAGAGAGAGAGAGAGAGAGAGAGAGAGAGAGAGAGAGAGAGAGAGAGAGAGAGAGAGAGAGAGAGAGAGAGAGAGATTGTCCTCACTTGAAATATCAAGTTAAATTATTTATGAATTATTACGGAGGCAGAGAGAATAACATGTGCGAGAGAGAGAGAGAGAGAGGGAGTAGTTTATTCTTACGTTAGATATCAAAAGAAGGAAATTAAGTATTAAACTCACTTTTAAATGAAATTAAAGTTCTGTAATTTCATTTAAATGTTAGCTTAATACATTACCCTTAAATAAATAAATGGTCGACATAAAAATATAGGACAGTGTGAAGATTAATATACTGTTTCTCTCTCTCTCTCTCCCCATTCCACTGATCTATTTTTAGAAGTGTTCTCAACCTCATTTTTAAAAACTTCTTTATTCTGTCTCTTTCTCTTTGTTCTGCAATGCTCTGTTTTAAAACAGTGCATTTACAGTTTGTAGGTGGTACAGGTAAAATCAGATCAATTTAAAATTATCTACTGTACAGTTAAAGACATACAGAGAAACAGTAATACATAGGTTGTGCCAACTATGAATGAGAGAGAG
Source organism: Macrobrachium rosenbergii (assembly GCF_040412425.1). NCBI lineage: Eukaryota > Metazoa > Arthropoda > Malacostraca > Decapoda > Palaemonidae > Macrobrachium > Macrobrachium rosenbergii. The sequence continues at coordinate 48,174,602 of NC_089744.1, forward strand.
ATATAACAGTTGTCCTTACTTGAGAGTGAAATTTTATGAATAGAGAGAGAGAGAGAGAGAGAGAGAGAGAGAGAGAGAGAGAGAGAGAGAGAGAGAGAGAGAGAGAGAGAGAGAGAGAGAGAGAGAGAGAGAGAGAGAATTGGTAGGAAACCTTTGACTCGCTAATCAGCAACTCTCTCCCTTCTTGTCATGTTAAATCGACATGTTTGGCAGCTTTGCCTTCGAGCTTCGAACAAAAGATGAGGGAAAGATATTTGTTTGTTTAACCCTTAAACGCCGACTGGACGTATCATATGTCGACTAAAATTGTCTGTTGGGTGCCAAGTGGACGTACCGTACGTCAACTACAAAAAATTTCAACCTTCGGTCAACTTTGACTCGACTGAAATGGTCGAAAAACGCAATTGTAAGCTAAAACTCTTACATTCTAGTAATATTCAATCATTTACCTTCATTTTGCAACAAATTGGAAGTCTCTAGCACAATATTTCGATTTATGGTGAATTTTTGAAAAAACTTTTTCCTTATGTCCGCGCGGTAACTCGGCCGAAAATTTCAGAAATTCTTTAGTCATTTTGTCGTAATTTTTGCACTGTTTTATATTAGCCGTTACATAAAGTTTTGTATATGAAAATGTGCACAATTTCATGTAGAATACAACAACATACAACCCATGGTTGTAGCTTTTATCAATTTGGAAATATTTTCATATAAATCACGATAACTGCCAAAATTTCAACCTTCGGTCAACTTTGACTCGACCGAAATGGTAAAAAAACACAATTGTAAGCTAAAACTCTTACATTCTAGTAATATTCAACCATTTACCTTCATTTTGCAATAAATTGGAAGTCTCTAGCACAATATTTCCATTTATGGTGAATTTTTGAAAAAAATCTTTTTCCTTACGTCCGCGCCAGAAATTCTTTCGTCACGTTGTCGTAATGTTTGCACAGTTTTATATTAGTCGTTACATAAAGTTTTATATATGGAAATGTGCGCAATTTCATGTAGAATACAACAGAAAATAACTCATAGTTGTAGCTTTCATCAGTTTTGAAATATTTTCATATAAATCACGATAACTGCCAAAATTTCAAGCTTCGGTCAACTTTAACTCTACCAAAATAGTAAAAAAACGCAATTATAAGCTAAAAATTTTACATTCTAGTAATATTCAATCATTTACCTTCATTTTGCAACAAACTGGAAGTCTCTAGCACAATATTTCGATTTATGGTGAATTTCTGGAGAGAGAGAGAGAGAGAGAGAGAGAGAGAGAGAGAGAGAGAGAGAGAGAGAGAGAGAGAGAGAGAGAGAGAGAGAGAGAGAGAGAAAAAAAAAAAAAAACAACAACCTTACATCTGCGCACGATAACTAGGCCGAACATCTCAGAAATTCTTTCGTCACGTTGTCGTAATGATTGCATCGTTTTACATTAGTCGTTACATAAACTTTTATATATGAAAATGTGCGCAATTTCATTTAGAATACAACAGAAAATAGCTCATGGTTGTAGCTTTTATCAGTTTTGAAATATTTTCATATAAATCACGATAACTGCCAAAATTTCAACCTTCGGTCAACTTTAACTCGACCGAAATGGTAGAAAAATGCAATTGTAAGCTAAAAATCTTACATTCTACTAATATTCAATAATTTACCTTCATTTTGCAATAAATTGGAAGTCTCTAGCACAATATTTCGATTTATGGTGAATTTTTTAAAAAAACATTTTCCTTACGTCTGCGCGGTAACTCAGCCGAATATCTCAGAAATTCTTTCGTCACGCTGTCGTAATGTTTGCACCATTTTATATTAGTCGTTACATAAACTTTTATATATGAAAATGTATAATACAACAGAAAATAACTCATGGTTGTAGCTTTTATCAGTTTTGAAATATTTTCATATAAATCACGATAAATAGAAAAAATTCGACCTTCGGTCAACTTTAACTCGACCGAAATGGTTGAAAACTGCCATTGTAAGCTAAAACACTTACAGTCTAGTAATATTCAATCAATTAGCTTCATTTTTCAACAAACGGGAAGTCTCTAGCACAATATTTCCATTTATGGTGAATTTTTGAAAAAAACATTTTTTTACGTCCGGGCGTTACGAATTCATGCATCATTTTGTGATAATATTTTCACTGTGTTGCTTTGATCGTTTTACAATTTGTTATAGACCAAAATCATCGCAATTTAGTGTACAATACAAAGAAAAAAAAATAACCCGTTAGCTTTAACCGTTTTGCTCACAGCACGATTTGTATAAAATTATATGAAAAATTTTTTTTTTTTTGTGCTGTCATATATTTCAATATTTATATATGATAATCATATTTTTTTCATTTCTGATGGTTGCATACTAAACTTTAGGCAATGACAAAAAAAGGAACCAAAAATGAACTCTTAATCTTGAAAACTAAGCGTGCTGTGATTTTCTGAAAAAACCTTTTTCCTTCAGCGCTAACTCTAACGCCGGCATACGGGAGACGTTTTTGTAAATAGAGGCTCGGCGTTAGAGGGTTAATATATGTATCACATACAAAATTTTGTAATTACAGTTGTTATTATTAATCTTATTATCTGAAAATTAGTACTTATTATTAGGTAAAAAATTTATTTATACAAAACAAATAAACATATACATGTACCATAAAAATTCTCTCATTTCAGTAAAAGAGAGAGAGAGAGAGAAATTATTATTTTCATTATTTAAATGTTATTTAATTTACACATGAAAGCTTGAAAACTTATAAAGTACATGAAAAATTAAACAAACACTTCTGCAGGGTTTCTCAGTATTCGCAAATGTTCACATGTCTGCGAGAAACTCTTGTATGCCAATTAGTTAGGTTCCAATGAAAAGTTCGCATGTATGTGAATTCATGCAACTCGAATCGCGCAAGTTCGGGGTATTACTCTATTAATATTTGCATGGTAATTCGAGATGAAATATCAAGTGATAAAATATTCTCCTGTGTACTGTTATGATATGTGTGACAATGATAACTTGAATCAACTGAACTTTTAATGAAATACAGTACTGTACAGTGAATCAAGCAAAGCAAAAAAAAAAAAAAAAGGGGGGGGAAACATGTGCGTACATGTGGGCACACTCATTTGATGGCACTGTGAATTTCTTGGAGGTGGTCTAGTTTCGGGTTTTTATGTTTATGATAAAGTAATTCATATTTCAATTGAGTATATGTACAGTACTGAGATATGATACATAGAGAAAAAAGCAACTGAGGTATGTTTACACTGAAGCCTAATACATTAACATGCACATTCCTTCACTATTTTACTTATATTTTATGCTACATTATTTCCCTTTATTAAGTAGTTTAACCAGGCCACAGAGCTGACTTTCAGCTCATAGTGCTGGCCTACAGGATTTGAATAAAATACCATGTCTAGGCCCGATGCCAAGCTTTGGTACCAAATAGTTCATTTAGTGTGATGATGAATGAATGAAAATTAAATTAAAAACTACACAAAGGTACATGCTTCCACACTGGAACACATGCACACAATAAATACATTTACAGTGCTTACATTTCCATACATACATAAAAAATAAAATTAAATAAAAAAACAAATCATTCACGATAAGTTAAGTAACATTTTAAAACCTTGTTGTTTTAAAATTCATTAAATGACCTACGGGTTTTATATTTTCATCATTTACTTATATTTATATTTTGCCAACTAAATTAAAGCTTCTCATGAACATCAAAATTGGAAAAATTGAAAATGCAGATTCTAGAAATTTTCCTTCATCGATTTATTTCCAGAAGTTGACATTTGCTACTGATCATACTGTGGACACTCACACAACACATCTGACCGTTATTATCACCTTGCACTCTGAGCACTTGGGCAGAATTATTTGCGCATCTCTCTCTGATATGATGAATTCCATTTTCTAGCACCAGGTTTTATTTGTTTTAATTCACTATTTTCAGGTTCTTCATTCCATATATATTGCCATTTATTTATAATACCCACCTTTATTCTCCTTTATAATTGTATTTTATTATTATCAGGTTCATTCCATATATATATTGCCATTTATTTATAAATACCCACCTTTATTCTCCCTTATAATTGTATTTTCTCAGCCTTTTATTTTTACAAAACAAAAGATAAACGCAATTGTGTGTAGGGTACGTATACATATATATGCACACATTCATTCCATGGCATCAGTGAGCTTGCTACAGAGTGATTGGTTTTGTTTTGCCTACATGGGAAATTTGCATCTTAATATTTTATGGTGATTAGAGGAAATATCAACAGCGATAAAATATTCTCGTGTACTGTTAGGACATGTGATAAACATACTTAAGAGTCACTTAAACTTGTAATGAACTATGGTACAGTAAAGAAAAAAAAGACAACACATACGTATGTATGCCTGCACTAATTCGATGGAGTCGTGAACTTTGTGAGAGAGAGAGAGAGAGAGAGAGAGAGAGGGAGAGAGAGAGAGAGAGAGAGAGAGAGAGCGCTGAGGTATGTTTACTGCATTGAAGCATAATACAGGAACACACGCACACACTCCTTCACTATTTTATTTATAATTTACGCATAGGGTGGGTATGCACATACACAGTCATTCACTAATTCCAATAAGCTTTTAATAGTGTTCTGAAAATTAATTTGCTTTGAACAGTTGTCATCAAGAAATGCCACTTTCTAAAGGTTTATATACAAGGTGTTGTAATGTAATGCATAAACACTATATTCAAACTGAATGGATTTCAATTTCAGGAGACTTTATTAGGGTGGGCTTTGAAACAAAATTACCAAACTTACGGTTTATATAACAATTCATAACCATCTCTTCTGATTAACTAGTTCCACAGAACTGACATAAAAAAAAAAGGAGCCTTTTGCAATTTTGAGAGATTTTGCTTTAATATAAATGTTATTTTACCTTTGTATACCCATTTTACATTTGTGTACAAAAATAAAAACAATTCCATTAATACATTCGTTTCTTACAAAAAAAAAAAAAAAAAAAAAAAAAAAAAAAATTTATACATATTACAATAATCATATAACAACAATACTACAGTACGTACAGTACAAAAAGATTCTGTAAGTAAAATAAGTTTCATTACCATTAACTTTATCTTAAATACAGCTGTAATAGCCTATCTGATGTACCATATATCTTTGTGTATAAGAAGACCTTTAGATAAGACAAGGTAAAAAATTACGACATTTTCATGAATTTATCTCATATCTGTAGTATAAAACAAATGCTAAATTACTAAAACATCTGTGTATAGGCTAGCATTTGCAACAACGGTTATCTTAAGAAATACTGGTTATGTAAAGATGATGTTATTACAAATGCTGTTTTACTTACTGTTTCCTTAAAAATTCAAAATACCGTACATACTTGTGTGTCATGCGACTTTTGAAGACCTAATTTTGGAGGTAATTTTAAGGGGGTCACATCATACACGAAAGATAAAATTAGCGTATACAGTATTCACATATTAGTATTGTATTATAAAATACAAACATAACAAATAGGCATTTTTTCCATGGATATTTTAAGAAGTTATGCTGTACTTCACTATATCCAGTAATACTGTATGTATTCACATATCACTAATTGTATTATAAAATAAAAACATAGCGATCAAGTGCCATTTGCACTGTTTAGGTTTTCGTGAACGTGGATAACAATACCTTCCGGGAATTTTTGTTTCAGCATTAGCTCATTTCTGTTTAAAGATAACCATGAGGGAAGGTTTTGTCCCATTTGCCATACACTGTAAAACAACAGTAAAATGTGTTCTTTCATGCCTAGTAGTTTTGATAAAAATACTTCTCTCTCCAATATTATTTACAGTCGAGTTTGATAGCATATCGAAGTTTAGGAGTTTCATCCAAGTTGTCGATGCGCGATAATTTATACTCATTAGTGCTTGAACATTGTCTGTTTTCTCAGCTACAACTTGCAGCTTAAATTTAGCGGTATATTTCTTTGCGATCTTTTCCCACAGCAAATAAGGGTATAATGTAAAATATATATCTGTCCTATTCTACTTAACATCATTTGGAACATACTTAACATCATTTGTAACATAACTACAGTAGTTGTTTACTGTCATACGATGACTGAAATGCCAGCAAAACAGTTGTTGTTATCTGATTCGGTTGTTAATAGCCACGGCCTAGACAGTGTTCATAGCAAAACAGTTGTTTCTTGTTTGGTTGTTTATGGCTGCACTTATTTAGTCAACGAGTATAACATAACTAATGATACTTTTATCATTCACTTTTACTTTTTTAACTTTTTTAACTTGAAGATGGGATAAAGAGATGGAATAAAAGAGGTTAGTCCATAGTAATTTGATCTCTCAAAAAAGGAACTCGCATGATACAAATGATACAAGATAAAATCATTTTTTATGGGTGAAAATTTGGGGGTCGCACAATGTGAGATCGCGCATTAACGAGTATATACGGTAAACGAAATAACAAAGTCGACTCCGTATCATGATTCTCCTACACACATCTAAAAGGGAAACCATTGTTTTGTTTACGTTTCATCATCAATCATAGGCAACCCCTAACAATAATACGTTAAAGTATGATAATTATCGTACACAATTATCGTTCGTGAGATTCAATTGTTCTAAACAGTTACAAACATCCTGAATTTTTAATGAAAAATTAATATTATATTATCCTAAATGTTATTATTACTGTTATTACACTAAGTTACTGAAAGATAAAGATTGCTGTGAGTGCAACCATAACTTGATATTTACATTTTGTCAGCTGGCTGGCCTTGCATAAATATAACTGATTTCACTGATATTGAATTATTCCTTGAATAGGGTAGTTATTATGAAGATATGCCAATAATATATAAGGTAAAAATGGTTTTATTACCTTTATTATCAGTTTATTTCATAATGTGAATCTTTTCATGTACGTCGGTGGTTATCGTGCTGAGGCTAGCCTAACCAATAAACATAACTTAGATTTCAAGGTTTGATTTTTAGAATGGTAGTATAAGACGACCCCAATTTTTAGGGGTGAATTTTACGATTTAAAGGTCGTCTTATACGCAGAAATATACGGAATGAAAATGGATACCATGAGCATAATACCTAGGCTAGCCTAGGTCAATAGTTCACAAACACACATTTTGTATGTAGCGTATTGTAATAGAATTTGGTAACAACTGATAAGAATGTTGCTGTATAACAATACTACATAAATGATCAAGAAAATAATGGTAGGCTGGTAAATACAAGTAGGCTACCTGCCTAAGGAACTGTCATTAACGAGAGAAGGGATTGTATTTTTTTTTTTTTTTCAAAATGAACCTCTGCACTATATTGTTACAAATTTGGAGGGAAAAAAGTAGATAATTGCCTTTTGCATTAAGTTTTCAGTTCAGAGTGTGACGGCTGTAGTTTATAAACATACTGAGTTTTACGGTAATGTGATACAGTATTGACAAGGTTGGGTGAGGAAGGGTATAGAGTTGCCGTTGAACACCCCTAGAATTTCTTTACTCACCATTATCCGGATTTTGGCATAACCCACCAGGCCCTTGGATCTATTAATCTAAATAAATGAAGGTTTAATGTGTACATATGTATGTATAATAATTTCTCAATTATCTGGATTAACAGAGCCAAGGTCCTGTTAGATACACACAAAGTCCAGATAAACACAAGTAAAAACCTCTACAGGTGTCAAACAGCAACTTCATACTCTTACTCCACTTGCCCTTGTCCATACCAAATAACCATAAACACTCAATATGGTTACAAACAGCAACCTAACCACTTTAAACTGAAAACTTTTGCAAAATGCATTTATCTACTGTTTCCTCCACATTTGTAACACACTATAGTGTATCAATAGTTATAAAAAAAAAACAGCCCTTTCTTTTTCTCTCTTGTACATGACGCACAATTCAGTGAGTGGATTGCCTACCTGTGTTTAGACACAGTACCATGATTTTATCATCATTAATGTATTTCTATACAGCAACTTTCTTATCAGCTGTTACCATACTGTATTGCTATACAAAAGATACAAAATGTGTGTGAACTATTGGCCTGGGATGGGTGTTACACCTACGTACAGTAACCATTTGCGAAAGTCAATTGCAGTCAACCCCGGTATTCATGGGGGACAGGGACCACAACCACCTGCGACTAGCTGAAATCCATGAATACTTGACAACAACCCCCCCTCTAAAAATGCTTATAACTGTCTATTTCATCAGTTCAAACACTAAAGACCCCCTCTAAAAATGCTTATATCTGCCTATTTTAATGGTTCAAACACCAAATGTATACTTTAAACTATCATTCTACACCAAATATACCTTCAACTGTCATCCTAAAACACTTTAATATAATTTCAAAGTCATCTTACAACATTACATTTAAAAATATATGGCTCAAAGCTACATTTGAAAACTAATTAAGTTACCCCTGAGAGAGAGAGAGAGAGAGAGAGAGAGAGAGAGAGAGAGAAGTACATATGCATATAAAAAAAAACAGGTTTTGGCGTAGGAAAACCTACTTTTGGTAGTCGCTGTTGAGTCCTCAAGGAGTTACCATCCATGGTTTACCACAGCTCCATGGTGACCAAATTAATATCGAAGAATTCTCTTCTAGTTAGTCTTTTTGGCCAGGTATTGTGTCGTAACGATTAACATTATAGCACGTGATGGAGTATATAATGGACTAAAAGATAAGAGGGCATTTTCCCTTATCTTCAGCAAAGCTGAACATAGTTTTTCCAACGTCAAAAGAACCTGCAAGAAAGAGAAGTGACTATTGCGCATGCACATCCGCCCTCGTTTACAACCGGGCCGTTTAAAAGACCAAGGAGCCATTACTCTCTGTTGGTCAATGCAGGATGATCCCTTGTCCAAATCCCATGCCTTTTCATCAGGGAAGTGGGAGGGTTTTGAAGACTCAACAGCGATTACCAAAAACAGGTTCTTCCTAAGTCAAAATCTGCTTTTTGATAGCATAGTCACTTGTTTCGTCCTCTCACTTTTTAATCCCAACACCCCAAAAGGAAATAACATTTCTGGTCCGTGGTCAAGCCACAGATTTCAAGTCCCATTCTTTATTCCAAATACTCTTCAGGATTTGGTACCAAGGAACAAGAAACTATACCCGAACTTATGTTTTAGGATGTAGTTCTATAGTGGCTTACCTAAGCATGCTGGGTTTGGTCGCCCCTCTCCTAGCGACAGTTAGCATACTCACCGTCAAAAAAGTTCCCTGGTTTTCTGCCATAGCACCTAGGGATTAAGACTAACCATGCCACCTACTGATACACAGTGTAGCTGAATTTGTTTGAGCATGTGGCAATAATTTAACTGATGACCACCTTGTATATTTGTACAGGGTACAAATGTACAGGTGTAGATTTGGCTTTTTAATGAGAAACACTACAATCATTCTCAGCCCTCGTAAGGAGAGTGGTTAGTTTGTGCTAGAGTGTAGGAAAATAAGACCTTCTGGGATGTTTGCCATGAATTCTAGGTAAACTTTAAGTGCTTGAACTGGGCATAATGTCTTGTCTGCTAAATTGAGTTTTCTTTTAAGAATGGATTTCCTTTTTAAAGGATCCTTATTCTTGGCCAGGAATGATGGGCCAGGGGACAATAATGTTTGATGGCCAGCTATTTGCATGATGCATTGTCCCCATCTAAGAGAGCCCAGCTCACTAATACAATCTCCTGATGCTAATGCAATCAAGAAGATCACCTTTTATAGCATGTGTGTTGTGGTTGTGTTGGGTCTGCTGAATTGAGGGGTTGATATACGTCTAAGCACCTTGTTCAGGGACCAAGTAATTGGAAGCCTTTTGCAGAAGGGAAGTGACAACTTCTATACTGGAGTCAATCCTGAATCCATAAAACAACAGTTCCGTTAATGCAGCCTTGTATGCCATGACTGTTGTAACTGCAAGGCATTTGTCTTCAAAAGGGTATATATAAGAAAAATAGTGTTTCTATAGAAATCTCAACTGGGCCTTCAGTATGGATATAATCTAACCATATCTTCCATACGGACTGGTATTGCCGGATAGATGGTGTTCGTAATTTTTGCACTAGGTACCTAGCAATGCTGGGTGAGTAATTATCATGATAACTATTTTTAAAAAATCTATATGTGAAGGTCTCAGCTCAGAAAGGAGGATACGTAAACGACTTTCTCTCCTACTGTCTGGGATAGAACAGCGGATGATTGTGGAATTTATCTTTTCGTCCATTGTTGAAGTAATAGGAACCAATGCCTGTTTGGCCAATTTGGGGCTATTAAGTAAACTGTTCCTTTGAAGGCTAGAAGTTTGCTCAAAACCTTCGAAATCTGGGACAATGGAGGAAAAAGATATCGTCCTCCCCTTGTTCCAGTCTTTAGAAAGGCATCTCTTGCTGTTGCTTGACTGTCCAGGTTCAGAGACACATATATTAGGAGTTTGTGATTCTAGTACGTGGCAAACAGGTCCACTTCCAGTTGTGGAAGAGTGGTTGCCCAACATCCACTCTGTTGAGGCTGTCGTTTTCCTTGATAGTCTGCTATTACAATGAGACTCCCTGTGAGGTGAATTGCAGACATGTGCCACTTCCTTGCTTGTGCCATCTGAAGGATGACTAGCATTACCATACTAAGAAGAGGTGAACGTGATCCCGACCTCTTGATGTAGGATATTGTAGTTGTGTTGACTCTCTTTTGGAGGTTTGAGTTTTTTGATAAAGCGGCAGACATGTTTCACCAAAGATTCCCTCCAGATCCCAGGCCAAAGTATCTCCCTAACTCTTTTAATCCTTTGATGAGGTCGGTCTCGCATCTTTTTCTTGCATGTGACAGCCAGAATTTGTTCACATTTTTAGTTGCAATCTAAGTATTGGATCTATTACCAATGAGAACTGCAGCAGGCCCATCATACATTCTGATTGCCATCTGGAAACTCTGGGCTGTGCAAGGAACTTTTTGGGGACTTGCCTTCTTCTGTTTTGATTATGATGGGGAGAGAACAGGCTGTGAAGAGTATCCCAACACAGTCCCAGCCACTAGAAGTGTCTGCTGGGCATGGGGCAGGATGTTTTCAAGTTTATCATAAAACCTTTTGACTGTTCCGTAGTCTCTTGACCATTGCTCTTTGGTTTTTCAAGCACTCTTTTCTTGTGGGCCCCAGATCTTTTTGTTAGTGTTCTTGAACGAATACTGTTGCTAATTTTGTAAAATATTCTTTAGGCAATGTTTAGCCCAAAGGATATGATTTTGAATCTGTGCGTATCTTTTCCTATCTGGAACCTTAAGAAGGGGCGGGAGAGAACAGCTATAGAGATGTGCCAGTATGCATCTTTCAGATCTATAGAAACTGTCTACATCCCTTTTTGGAATGATTAATTGTACTTACGCAATGGCAATTATCGGAAACTTTCGGCAACGTGCTTGTTCGATGTTGACTGGTTGAGGATCATTTCTTTTGGAGGTAAACTTTTTGAGGTCGCTGAAGAGACATACTTGGTGGCAAATATATGCATGTTTCTCTATGGGCCCTATTAAGAGGGCCTTTCTGTATGTATAAATAAATGCTGTCCCTCAACAGGGAAAACTTCCATTGTCTGTGATGTTGTCGAAGCCGACCCCAACCAATATATAATTCCTCTTAGTATCTGCCTTCTCCTCTGCCTTTGCCTTTGATAGGCATTCCAGGTGTTGTTTTTCCTTTTCCCCCTACAAGATGGTTTTTGGACCTTGTGAAAAAGGATGTCCTTGCTGTTGTTGTCCCTTTGTAGGGAATTGTCCCTTCTGACCACCTACCTGTTTTTTGAGGAAAACTTTGGGGGTGACTGAAGGCTTTTATGATTTTTGATCAAAGTGAGCCTTTTTTGGGGTTGGGTAAAGGGAAATTTTGGGTTCTCTGTTTCCAGAGTTCCCCTTTCCCCAGAAGAGCATACACTGTACAATTCTGTTGGCGGGCATGCTCGCTGAGTTGAGCCACAACAGACTCTTAAAACAGGTCCTTAAAGAAGGGGTTAGAATGTAATAATGCAGTGATATTGCAGAGTCATTTGATGGAGCTCTCCAATGCTTCCATTTGCACTTTTATGCGCTATTCTAGGAAGTCACAGAGTGCTTCCCATCAGGTTCTCATAAGACTTTTGGCTACAACAGCAAAAATTATCCCAGGATCTTCTGGAAGCCTTTAGGTGGCAACTTCCAGCAAGGTGGTACAGGTTATAATACTAAGGAGTCGGAGCCTAGCACAAAATTCTGACGAGGCTGTCCCCTCTGAAAGTCTTCTCATAGGGGTCCCAAAATGCCGAGTAGCTATATCTAAAGGAAGCCTTTTCCTTTCAAAAGAGAGTTGCAGCATTGCCCAATCCTTGGTGGAATTTCCCAAAATTGGGATGACTGTGGCAGATGGTTTTAATTCTGCCATTATCTCTTGTTTTTAGTCACTAACTCTGAAAATCTGTCTTCACATGATTAATAATTTTGAAAGTGAAGGGACAGAAGGCTGGGGCTACTTGGTGAGCAACTTGGGTCTTATTCAAAATGGAGGTAGAGATCCATTTTCACTGACCTGGTAAAAGGGTGATTTGTCCATTCCTTGGTGGAATTTCCTGAAACTGGGATGACTGCAGCAGATGATTTTAATTCTGCCACTGTCTCTTGTTTTTAGTCACTACAAATTCTACAAATCTGTCTTCACATAATTAATACTTTTGAAAGTGAAGGGAAAGAGGGCTGGGGCTACTTGGGAGTAGAGATAAATTTTTCACTGACCTGGTAAAGGGCAATTTCTATAGCTTTTAATGCTATAGGTACAGGTAAGAAAACCGTTTCTGTTAGTGGTTTCTCTATGTCCAGTGAAGATGGTACCAGGTGCCATTCTGTATTAGGGAATGCTGCCGTTTGTAAATTCTAAATGTACAACTTCGATCATATATTTTCTCTCATTAATTACATACTTGCCATCAGGAGAAAAAGTGCACATTGAGGCGTCTCACCAAAGATTATCAGTATCATCAGGGGTGAGTACTGGAGCCCCTATTATGTTTTGATCTAAAGTTCTATATTCCGAACTGACCCTTTTGTTGTTTCCAGTCGGAATTCTAACATCAGACCTTGTTTGGGCAGCATTTGTATCTACACTTGCTTTTCGGTTACAGGATGTACTTTTGCACTTTGGGATGTACATGGCTGACTTACTTTCCTTTTCAGAATCATGCTTCACATCCCTTATATATTGCTGTTCTGTGGCAAGGGCATCTTTGATGGTACTCAATTTCCTTATGGAACTGATCAAATGCCGCAAACTGTGTATCCCTTTTGGGGGAGCTTGGCCAATCTAACTGAGTCAGCAACTGAACTGTAACTGCCTGTTAATCAAGAGGCAGAAGTCCTGGGCATTACTATACCCTTCCAAAAAATGTAAACATTTCAGTCTGAGTTAGGTGGATCCCAGTATCAGTTTTGGGGAAAAATCCTCTTCAGCAATGACAGCTGCATGGGGAATAGAATTCCTTCTGGAAAGTTTCTCCAATGGGTAGCTAAAATTTGTGTCCCTGAGCCTTCTGGGTTCAACAGGGCCATTTCAATAGCAATGTCCACTTCATATTTTTTAATAAGAATGTCAACTCCACGTAAAGAGCCCTCTAATTCCCCTGCGGGCTTAACCTGGGAGGTATTGGGGACTGATGTTACTGGGTTTTGGCCCAAACATAGATGTTGTTCAGAGAAAGGGTTAAATATCTGCTGACAGAGTTCTGCCGGAAAGATATAATCTCCCCCTTCCTCACCCCTACTGAACCCTAAGTCCTGTTGAGACAGCTTAAAAGGCGCTGTTTCGTCCTTGAAACTTGCTGCCAAGAGCATACCACAAATCTCGCTGTCAGCGTACTACAAATCTCGCCCACATCTGACGACCAAGCAAATTTTCCTTGTTTTTTACAAGGACTATGCTCATGACAGGTGGTATGGGCCGTAACCACTGGCAAAAAGTGAACTGAGCAATTTGCTACGGAACACATGAACTGAGGATCCTGCCTAATGGCGGCCCGGTAGTGATATAAAGCAAGTTGTTATTAGATGCTAGTTAGTATTAATTGTTTTCAAGTGAGGGACACTTCTGTAGTTCCTCATATAGTTTCCATGTTAGAGGTTAACTTGATTACAAGTGTGCAGTCGTAATACATTTAATTAATTATCTATGTTAACTTAAACCCACTAAGGTTTAGGTTAGCTGTTATGCCTGTATATGGTTGTATTACTTATACACTGTTAGTCCTTTTGCAGTGGCCAAGTGAAATTTTTAATTCCAATTGTCATGCCATTCAGACTAACTGCTATAAACTAATTTGTTTAACCCTCTAACGCCGAGCCTCTATTTACAAAAGTGTCTGTCGTATCCCGGCGACGATCGGGAGTTAGCGCCGAAGAGGAAAAAAAGCTTTTTTCAAAAAATCACAGCACGCTTAGTTTTTAAGATTAAGAGTTCATTTTTGGCTCCTTTTTTTGTCATTGCCTGAAGTATAGTATGCAACCATCAGAAACGAAAAAAATATCATTATCATATATGAATATTGAAATATACGACAGCGCAAAAAAAAAAAAAAGTCTAATATAATTGTATACAAATCGCACTGTGAGCAAAACGGTTAAAGCTAAAGTTATTTTTTTTTCTTTGTATTGTACACTAAATTGCAATGATTTTGGTGTATAACAAATTGTAAAACGATCAAAGCAACACAGAGAAAATATTATCACAAAATGATGCATGAATTCGTAACAAGCGGACGAAAAAAAGTTTTTTTCAAAAATTCACCATAAATCGAAATATTGTGCTAGAGACTTCCTGTTTGTTGCAAAATGAAGGTAATTGATTGAATATTACTAGACTGTATGTGTTTTAGCTTACAATTGCAGTTTTCGACCATTTCGGTCGAGTTAAAGTTGACCAAAAGTAGAATTTTTTCTATTTATCGTGATTTATATGAATATATTTCAAAACTGATAAAAGCTAAAACCATGAGTTATTTTTTGTTGTATTCTACATGAAATTGTGCACATTTTCATATATAAAACTTTATGCAATGACCAAAATAAAACGGTGCAAACATTACGACAAAGTGACAAAAGAATTTCTGAGATGTTCGGCCCAGTTACTGCGCGGACGTAAGGAAAAAGTTTTTTTTTCAAAAATTCACCATAAATCAAAATATTGTGCTAGAGACTTCCGGTTTGTTGCAAAACGAAGGTACATGACTGAATATTACTAGAATGTAAGAGTTTTAGCTTACAATTGCATTTTTCGATAATTTCGGTCGAGTTGAAGTTGACCGAGGGTTGAAATTTTGGCACTTATGATTTATATGAAAATATTTCAAAACTGATAAAAAATACAACCATGATTTATTTTCTGTTGTATTCTCCATGAAATTGCGCACATTTCCATATATAAAACTTTATGTAACGACTAATATAAAACAGTGCAAACATTACGACAAAGTGACAAAAGAATTTCAGAGATGTTCGGCCGAGTTACCACGCACAGGCGTACGGAAAATTTTTTTTTTTTTTTTTTAAATTCACCATAAATCAAAATACTGTGCTAGAGACTTCCAGTTTGTTGCAAAATGAAGGTACATGACTGAATATTACTAGAATGTAAGAGTTTTAGCTTACAATTGCGTTTTTCGACCATTTCGGTCGAGTTAAAGTTGACAGTAGGTTGAAATTTTGGCACTTATCGTGATTTATATGGAAATATTTCAAAACTGATAAAAGCTACAACCATGAGTTATTTTCTGTTGTATTCTACATGAAATTGCCCACATTTCCATAAATAAAACTTTATGTAATGACTAATATAAACTGGTGCAAACATTACGACAAAGTGACGAAAGAATTTCAGAGATGTTCGGCCGAGTTACCACGTGGACGTAAGGGAAAAGTTTTTTCAAAAATTCACCATAAATCGAAATATTGTGCTAGAGAACTTCCACTTTGTTGCAAAATGAAGGTACATGACTGAATATTACTAGAATGTAAGAGTTTTAGCTTACAATTGCGTTTTTTTACCATTTCGGTAGAGTTAAAGTTGACCGAAGGTTGAAATTTTGGCACTTATCGTGATTTATATGGAAATACTTCCAACCTGATAAAAGCTACAACCATGAGTTATTTTTGGTTGTATTCTACATGAAATTGCGCACATTTCCATATATAAAACTTTATGTAACGACTAATATAAAATGGTGCAAACATTACGACAAAATGACGAAAGAATTTCTGAAATTTTCGGCCGAGTTACCGCACGGACATAAGGAAATAGTTTTTTTCAAAAATTCACCATAAATCGAAATACTGTGCAGGAGACTTCCAATTTGTTGCAAAATGAAGGTAAATGATTGAATATTACCAGAGTGTAAGAGTTTTAGCTTACAATTGCGTTTTTCGACCATTTCGGTCGAGTCAAAGTTGACCGAAGGTTGAAATTTTTTGTAGTCGACGTACGGTACGTCCACTCGGCACCCAACAGACAATTTTAGTCGACGTACGATACGTCCAGTCGGCGTTTAAGGGTTAACTAACCCAACCTACTGTTTTATATAGCTTACTAGTATAATCTACATTAAGCTAAAAATAGAGGATTTCTTGAAGGTTCTTGCTTAACCTGTTCTAGGCTTATTTACAACTTAAAGACATAAACTATACAGGAAATAATTCTCTTATAATCTGGTTTTCTGTTTTATGTGGCCAAGACTACCCTTTTATCTCATACTCGGTCATAGCTTTTTTAGGCTAATAGTAGGATTTTCCTTAAAAAGGGGTTCCTACTTAATCTGGTTAGGCTACTGCCTGTTCTACGTTAATATCACCTTTAAGGATATAGGCTACATTAGACCCTACTAGCATGTATAATTACATATATACTACCGAGTCGTAAAAAACTAGGTTATTTTATTGAGCCTAGGATACTGTTTGTGTATAATCCTAGGCTTATTTGTTCTTTCTTAACCTAGTATAGGGTATTGCCTAATTCAGATTATTATAGATCACTCTTAAATGTTGAGGCTAGGCTATATAAAAACAGAAAACTTACTAAGTAACCTTATAGTTAGTCTACTATTTTTTGTCTAACCCAGGTTCTTGTTTATATCCAATCCTAGGCTATTTGGTCTACTATATAAAACAGTAATCACTAATGTGTAACCTTATAGCCAGGCTATAACTTACTCTAATCTAGGCTACTGCCTAATCTGGATTATTTAACTCACACTGAAGTGTATGGGTTACATAAACAAAACACAATTAGCCTACCTTAGTATGTAGCCTTAAGGCTAGGTTACCATCTTATTCAGCACAGATTACTATTTCATCTAGTCCTAATTACTATTTCATCTAGTCCTAGGTTACATGGTCTAGGCTGACAATTTAGTCCAAAAATGGGATGTTTCATAAAAAGTTATCAATTAACTTGACATAAGGTAAATGCCTAGGCTAGTCCTGGATTATTTAGCTCATGCTTAAATGCACAGGCTTACATAAAATGGAATAACTTTATACTAATAAATTATGTAGCCTTATTGTTAGGCTATCAACTTATTTTGCCCAGACATTGTTATTAGCTGCTCCTAGGGTCCTAGGCCTAAGCTAGGCCACTTAGGATACGTAATCCAAGGTCATACGCAACAGACAACATCCACCATTAAAGCTAGCCTTAATTATCCTCCCTTACTGCCTAGATTATTGTAGGCATCATATAATCTGAAAGGATTTTCTATATTAATAAGAAGTTGTGGAACATTTCTTTTAGTTAAAACATTTAGTTAGAATGTAAAACAATTTTCGCTTTACGAAACTAGGTAGCAATCAACGCTTTATGAAACTAGGTAGGCTAGCAATCAATGCGTCGGGTTCCGGCTTTTATTAGGATATTATACATTCCAAAGGTTTAAAACAAACTTTTCACTGGAACTTAATATTAAGCACTTATCTTGCTATTTTTGATGTTTCCATGATCCTCGATAATGAAAACAGAGAAAAAGTTTTTTTTTTTTTTAGAGTGCTGGTAACGTGAACCGTTCGCTATAGACCAAACAAAGACAATATCTCCTTGGTCTTTTAACGGGCTGGTTGTAAACAAGAGGGCGGATGCGCATGCTCAAGTCACTTCTCTTCTTGCAGGTTCTTTTGACGGAAAAACTGGATTCAGCTTCGCTGAAGATAAGGGAAGTGCCCTCTTATCTGAGTCCATTATATACTCCGTCACGTGTTATAATGTTAATCATTACGACACAATACCTGGCCAAAAAGACCAACTAGAAGGAATTCTTTGATATTACTTTGGTCACCATGGAGCTCTGGTAGACCATGGAAGGTAACTCCTTAAGGACAAAACAAGTGACTATGCTATAAAAAATATTTGATAACTTTGTGACACTACGTGCACAAAGGAAAATAAAGATTAACTCACAAAAACGGGTTATAAGAATATACAGTATCAGTAAACATTAAACTAAAATCATAAAAAAAAGTTAAACTCCCTCACAAAGCATTGGAGCTACAAGCCAATCAGCACTGAAGTAACATACCCTGCTGCATGATTCATTACTTCTAACCCTTCCAGTCAATAGCTCCCTTTCTATCTATCCATCCATCTCTCACAGTCTACAAAGAGAGAGAGAGAGAGAGAGAGAGAGAGAGAACTGAGCATTTACATTGGCTAATAACATAGTGTGTGTGTGTGTATGTGTATATATATATATATATATATATATATATATATATATATATATATATATATATATATATATATATATATATATATATATATATATATTCCTATCAATCTATCTAGCCACCTCTCACATTCTACAAGTATCCGAGAGAGAGAGAGAGAGAGAGAGAGAGAGAGAGAGAGAGAGAGAGAGAGAGAGAGAGAGAGAGAGAGAGAGAGAGAGAGAGAGAGAGGGGCTCTACTCAGGTGCTAACCCCCCCTTCATGGTCAATATGTCAAGATGATTGACAGTTAACCTTCACCCCTCCCCCAAGTCGGAGATAGAAAAATATCAGGGAAAACAAAATATTGAGCTAAAATCTTACCTAATTTATTATATCTTCCTTAATGAACTTATATTTTGCTTTGTTTATATTAATATTATTTGAAAATTAGTCAATCATTTATTATACAAAACAAATAATGTTACATATGCATAAAAATTCTCTTAGAAAGAGAGAGAGAGAGAGAGAGAGAGAGAGAGAGAGAGAGAGAGAGAGAGAGAGAGAGAGAGAGAGAGAGAGAGAGAGAGAGAGAGAGAACTAGTTAGTTACAGTACATCTTTTTTTTTATACAGTGCATATTACATGATAAGATGATACTGAGGGATTTTCCTTTAATATTTGATTGATATTTTGCAGTTTTTGCATTAATATTAATAGTTATCATAAAAAAGACACATGTCACATATGCATAAAAATTCTCTCTCTCTTATCTCAGTAAGAGAGAGAGAGAGAGAGAGAGAGAGAGAGAGAGAGAGAGAGAGAGAGAGAAACTGATACACTACTGACAATACATACAAAGCACTGAGCTGCAAGCTTTGTGAACGGCTACTTCCAACTCCTTTAACCAATAGCATGTAGAGAGATGAACATGGTTTTTTTTTTATACAGTACATATTACGATGATAAGAGATCAATATTGAGGGATTTTACTTTAACACTGATTGATAATTTGCTGTACAAATTGCAGAAAATTAGGTAATTCACGGATTTTTTGTATAGCAATATTCACTAATTACTGTATTTTCAGGTTATTTTTGTGACTAAAAACATTTTTTATGAAAAAAAATTTACTAATTATCAAATAATATTAAATTAAGATTAAATAATAACAATACTGAGTAAGTACAGTAAACCCCCTTATTCACGGGGGATGCGTACAACACCACCCCGCGAATAGCAAGAACCCTCCTAAAAACACTTAGGACTGCCTATTTTGATAGTTCAAACACAAAAAAATAAAAATGCTTATAGAGGTATTATCCCACTTACGATGGGGTTAGATTCCAAAAAACCCATCATCTGTTGGAAAAAACATATCTCGAATATAGCCTAGCCTACACTTGTGTATTCAGTACCATGTACTGTATACATATATGGTAGCCTAGCTTACGCTATAAAGTATACTCTATACATACACGGTATAGTAATTATTAATATCAGCTAATTCGGGAGGTTCATGCAGAGTGACTTATGATAATTCAATACAAAGAGAAATTGAATAACAAACAAGAATTAGCTTAGCCTACACTATGGCATATCGTATACATACATGGTAGCCTAGCCTACATTATACTGTACTCTATATTCACATATAACATTATTTAAACATCAATATACCGAACTGAATGAGGGCGAAATCTGGATAATAGCAATTAAAAAAACACTACAAGTGTAAAACAGCAACTCTGTACCCTTGGCCCCCTTACCTTGTCAATACTGCCTAACCATGAACATTGTGTATGTTTATGATCAACAAACATCACACTTTAAACTAAAAATAAACTTATGTAAAATGCAATTATTTACCTTATTTTCCCATATTTTTAAGAAAATAAACTGTATAAAACACTAAAAAACCAAATCCATTCTTCTTCTCTCTTGTAAACAAACACAATTCAGTAAGTAGGCAACCTAACTGTATTTACCCACAGCCTAACAAGGTTTTATCACCATTAACCTTCACAGTCCTTGCTGAATATATTAAGCACACCACCAGACTGGGCTAATTTTAAGGATGGCCAATAAAATAAAAATGCATCAATGGAAAGAGGAAGATGGTATAAAAAAATTTCTAAACAATTTTCTGTACCTTCCAGGGGAATTTGAAAGTGAATATTTCCAAACCTGTAGGGGGCTCTTTTCCAAAAGACAGTTGTAAAAATATGCTAATTTTACTAAGTTATCAGTGTTTTTTTTTTTTTTTTTTTTTTTTTTTTTTTTTTTTTTTTTTTTGTAAAATTATAATTACAGCTCACACAATATCATAAGGGATAAGAACTAAAATCAGTAAGAAATTCTGAGTACAGTATTTATTGTAAAATATTTGAGTCATCCAAGCTGAATCTCTCACAGCTCACTCTGACCCTAATACTTTTCCCCAAAGAGTTCCAATAGTGGTTTATGGTACGTGGAACATTTTTCCCGCAAATTCGTTCAAACTGTATGGCGCGAAATCTTGAATATATATGTTCAAGATTTCGCATATGTTTATATATATATATATATATATATATATATATATATATATATATATATATATATATATATATATATATATATATATACATGTGACCCAGAATCCTAACCCCCACCACAAGGGGTTACCATATTTTGTTACACAACTTTATTAACAGCTATTACCATATTGTATCATAATTTTGTTTGTTTTACTAATAATTTGATAAATATTCCTTTTTCATTCATCCAGTTTCCTTACCCTGAATTGTGCCAAGTACTGCATCATTCACACTGTGCTGTAGACTGGGCTCTTTCAGTATGTTTATTCTGAGAATACTATTTAAAAAGTTACCATTAATCTGATCACTGATTTCCCCCTTTACCTTACCATGGAAAGTGTGTTTGTGAAACGTGTTTACGTCTTTAGTACATGTGGCATTTCTTAGTGATGGCATGTTCAAAGCAAATTCATTTTAAGGACACTACTAAGTACTGTAAATCATTTTTAGTTTTACTGGAATTAATGATTTTTCATTACACCACATAATATAATGTAAGCATGTGTGTTTACATCTATGTGGATTTCATCAATACTGGCATCTCCATAAATTTTTCCTTTTTAGTTGACTCTAATTATCAAACATCCCAATAACAGTATACAAGAGAATATTTTATCACTTGACATTACCCTTCATCTTAAACACTAATGTTCCCATTCACAGTAAAATAATTAACTCTTTCGCTTATGACTCTTAAAACAATCACGTCCATGCAAAGTGGCACAGACTCCATTGGAGTGTTAAAATTTTACTGTACATTTTTTTATTAAATACACATAAATCCAACAACATTCATGGTAGACTGCTCAATTTTGTTTCATTTTGCAGATGAATTATTTTTATAGACAATGGCATAAAAAATACCCCCAAATTAACTTTTATGTAGGTGGAATAATAGTAGAAATTATGACACAAAAATGATGCACTTACCCTCCCCAAAATTTTGTGCAAAAAACTATGAATGATAAAGCCTTCAATTTATATCCATAGCACACCCAGATACATTATCTAGTTACTGCAATGCGAACCATAATTATGGCAAGGAAATATGAAAAAATGAATTACAAAGTATTGTCACATTTTTCTTAAGAAAAGTAGTGTCACCCATGCAATACATGCAAACAATTCTCCATACCGTTTTTGTTCAAAGCTGCATACCTCTGACAATTTTCAAGGTAGACTGCTCAATTTTATTTCATCTGGCAGCTGAATAACTACTCTATATAACTGCATAAAAAGTCCCCAAAATAAGTTTATGTATGTGAAATACAATATAATTTATGAGATATAGGAAAATTTTCCACTTGCCACAAAAAAAAATTAACAATTACTTGTGATAAAGTTTTCACTTGTTATCCACAGCACAATGAAATAAATTACAAGTAGGTAATATATATATATATATATATATATATATATATATAATAAATAACTAACAACATAATGCTCTCTCTCTCTCTCTTTCATGATGTAATTATAAAATAAAAGTCTAAAACCATACAAAACAAATAAACATACATGTTACATATACAAAAAAAATATTTGCTCTCTCTCGCTCACAGAAAAGATAAACAATGTGATCACAGAATATAAACCTTAAACTACACAAACAAATATATTACATATGGATAAAAACTATTTCCTCCGTCTTGCAGAAAAAAATAAATGATGTAATTATAGAATAAAAATTTAAAACTATACAAAACAAATAAGCGTACGTTACATGTAAAAAATATCAGGAACACTTGCCAAAAATGATCAATTTGTCTGAAGCTTTGTGTAAGTTTTTTGACATTTGCATGTCATCAAAATACAAAGGCCTAAAATTTGGATGATGTCTATATCAGTCACTGGTATGCAAAAGGGTTACAAATATTAATAATGCAAATTTCATCATGAATTTTGTCACAGATGTTGGCTACATTGAGCTATTTATAACTTGTTTCCACTTCCCTTAGTCTCAGTCATGACATGGAGCAAATTAGTGAATGGTGTAGTTGGTGGGGTTTGAGGCTGAACTCCAGTAAAAAGAAAACAATTTACATTTGAATATCTCGTATAGATTTTCCATCCCATCCTCTCCTTCAGGTGGGTGGGACTTTGCTGAATGAGTCTCAAGCCTCAATTATTCTTGGTGTAACAACTTACATGCAGCATTACTATTGGAAAACATCTAATGAATGTGTCAGCAAATGCTGCACAAAAGTTAGGTATTACATGTAAGTCCTCATACATTAACAGTGATATAAATCAATGCAACCTATTATGGGTCATTTGTCTTACCTTTTTACTAGAATACTGTTTGCCAGTGTGGATGTCTCCTTCTGCCAGAGATTGATCTCTTTTAGATATAACAGTGTGAGGTGATAGATTTCTTTTTCCTAATATTAGCAGTTTTGACTTGGACTATTGACAGACGGTCTTGTTTGTTAACCCTTTAACGCTGACTGAACGTATTTTATGTCGACAAAAGTTGTCTGTCGGGTGCCAAGTGGACGTAAAATACATCGACTAAAAAAGTTTTTTTAAATATTCAAGGAAAAATACTTATAGGCCTTGTCTGCGAAAAATTTTAAATCACGCGCCTTGAGGGATGCTGGGAGCTCACGGATCATGCTGTTGTTTTGTTTACAAGCGTGACCCAGCTGCGCATGTGCGAATTTCTTTCTTATCCCAAAAGAAAGCATCAGCTAACTCTGCTGAAAATCTCAGAAATTCTTTAGTCACTTTGTCGTAATTTTTGCAGTTTTCTATTAGCCTTTACATAAAGTTTTATATAGGAAAATGTGCACAATTTCATGTAGAATACAACAAAACATAACTCATGGTTGTAGCTTTTATTAATTTTGAAATATTTTCATATAAATCACGATAACTGCCAAAATTTCAACCTTACATTCCAGTAATATTCAATCATTTATCTTAATTTTGCAACAAACGAGAAGTCTAGCACAATATTTCGATTTATGGTGAATTTTTGAAAAAAACTTTTTCCTTATGTCCTCGTTAACTCTGCTGAAAATCTCATTAACTCTTTAGTCACTTTGTCGTAATTTTTGCACTGTTTTGTATTAGCCATTTCATAAAGTTTTATATATGAAAATGTGTGCAATTTCATGTAGAATACAACAAAAAATAACTCATGGTTGTAGCTTTTATGAATTTTGACATATTTTCATATAAATCACGATGAGTGCCAAAATTTCAACCTTCGGTCAACTTTGACTCAACCGAAATGGTCGAAAAATGCAATTGTAAGCTAAAACTCTTACATTCTAGTAATATTCAATCATTTACCTTCATTTTGCAACAAACGTGAAGTCTCTAGCACAATATTTCGATTTATGGTGAATTTTGAAGGAAAAAAAAAAAAAAAAAAAAAAAAACCTTACGTCCGCGTTAACTCCGCTGAAAATCTTGTAAGAGCCTGACGCCGTCTCTTCCAAACACATGTGTGTTCATGGTCCATCGGAGTGGACAAGACAACAAGAGCACCTCATTTTCTTTCTCTAAAGGAACGCGATTTCAACCATACAATATTTCCGTCTGTTTCTCCCTAACCATTGTTGTCTTGATGTATGTACAATCACCACTACTTGCATTGCCATGCAAGCATTCTAATCATGTACTCATAACGTTCCAACGAATCTTCTGTATCAAACTGTGTGTATGTTTCTGTTTGTGAAGATGCCAAACGTCTTGCCACTCCGATGGACGACGAACACACGTATTTGGAAGAGATGGAGTCAGGCTCTTACAATCTCAGAAATTCTTTAGTCACTTTGTCGTAATTTTTGCACAGTTTTCGATTAGCCGTTACATAAAGTTTTATATATGAAAATGTGTGCAATTTCATGTAGAATACAACAAAAATAACTCATGGTTGTAGCTTTTATCAATTTTGACATATTTTCATATAAATCACGATAAGTGCCAAAATTTCAACCTTTGGTCAACTTTGACTTCACCGAAATGGTCGAAAAATGCAAGCTAAAACTCTTACATTCCAGTAATATTCAATCATTTACGTTCATTTTGTAACAAACGCAACAAATGAGAAGTCTCAAGCAATATATTTCGATTTATGGTGAATTTTTGAAAAAACTTTTTCCTTATGTCCTCGCTAACTCTGCTGAAAATCTCAGAAATTCTTAAGTCACTTTGTTGGATTTTTGCACCATTTTATATTAGCCGTTACATAACGTTTTATATATGAAAATGTGCACAATTTCATGTAGAATACAACAAAAAATAATTCATGGTTGTAGCTTTTATCAGTTTTGAAATATTTTCATATAAATCATGGTAAGTGCCAAAATTTCAACCTTCGGTCAACTTTGACTCTACCGAAATGGTCAAAAAATGCAATTGTAAGCTAAAACTCTTACATTCTAGTAATATTCAATCATTTACCTTCAGCTTTGCAACAAACGAGAAGTCTCTAGCACAATATTTCAATTTATGGTGAATTTTTGAAAAAAACTTTTTCTTTACCTCCGCGTGCGCTAACTCTGCTGAAAATCTCAGAATTTCTTTTGTCACTTTGTCGTAATTTTTGCACCGTTTTATATTAGCCGTTACAAAAGTTTTATATATGAAAATGTGCACAATTTCATGTAGAATACAACAAAAAATAACTCATGGTTGTAGCTTTTATCAGTTTTGAAATATTTTCATATAAATTTCGATAAGTGCCAAAATTTCAACCTTTGGTCAACTTTGACTCGACCGAAATGGTAAAAAAATGCAATTTTAAGCTAAAACTCTTACATTCTAGTAATATTCACTCATTGACCTTTATTTTGCAACAAACAGGAAGTCTCTAGCACCATATTTTGATTTATGGTGAATTTTTGAAAAAAACTTTTTTTTTTATGTCCGCGTGTGACGAATTCATGCATCATTTTGTGATAATATTTTCTGTGTAGCTTTGATTATTTTACAACTTGTTATATACCAAAATCATCACAATTCAGCGTACAACGAAAAAAAACAGCTCATTAGCTTTAACCGTTTTGCTCACGGCACGATTTGTATACAATTATATGAATTTTTTTTTTTTTGCGCTGTCATATATTCCAATATTTATATATGATGATGATACTTTTTTTTAATTTCTGATGGTTGCATACTAAACTTCAAGCAATGAGAAAAAAAGGAGCCAAAAATGAACTCTTAATCTTAAAAACTAAGCGTGCTGTGATTCTTAAAAAAAAACTTTCTTTCCGCTTCGGCGCTAACTCCCAAACCCCGCCGGCATACGGCAGACACCTTTGTAAATAGAGGCTCGGCGTTTAAGGGTTAATTATTCATAAGTTGTTATTTTATCAGAGATCTTTCACATTCACAATTGATCCCTGATTCTCTTTTCCTCCCGAGAGTAGCCATATGCAGTATATATGCCTTGATGTCAAACTTCTCAGTTCCAGAAGGCCTTTAATCTGCACACCATTGGACTGTGGAGCAGTCTCCCTGAAGGTATCGTGCAATTGGAACTTCTAAAGTTCAAGCAAAGATGCAATACATTACTACCCTAAAGCAATTCTCCTCATATTTTAATAAATTACTTACATTTTTATCTATTTATTTATTAATTTGTAAATTGATTTTTTCTTTTCTAAAAGCTGATCTCTTTTTCCTGTATTTCCTCTTACCTTGTGACTCTTTCAAATAAACAACATATTCGTTGGAAGCTTGAATTTCAAGTCAATGGCTCCTGTGGGCTTGTTCTACATATGCACATGATAGGCAATGATAGGCAACATCAAATGTGTTTGTTTTTAGTTGTAAATATTTTTTTTTATCTTGCATGTAGTGAAAAAGACCAAACATATAAACTAAAAAATGAGCAAAGATAAAAATGAGATTAGTGCAAAAAAAAAAGGGGGGGGGGTGGAGGAGTTTGTGTTATAAGGTTTACTACATGCAGTTTCAGTTTTCCTTTACCTCTTTCTCTCAACCCCTTTTCTTTTTGCATTGCACTTGATTATTTCAATACAAGTTACAGTACAGTGCTATAATATCCTTTAATAAAATGTGTAAAAGCATAAATGTGAAAAACAAAACAAAATAAGCTCTAATCAAGTCAAATGCCTCATTATCCCCACCCCTAGGGGCCAAAGAAACTTCCCAGCCAACCCCCTTCCAAAACAACCCTTTTTCTAGATGAATGTTCCTGAAGCCTTACTACCTCTTCCACTGCACCCAGCCTTCAGGCAACCCCCACCCCTTGGAAACCTTACCTGGCCTCCCAAACCCGTTCTCTGAGAGCAGTTTTCAAAATTTATATATATATATATATATATATACAGTATATATATATATATATATATATATATATATATATATATATATATATATATATATATATATATATATATATATATATATAAATATATATATAATATATATATATATATATATATATATATATATATATATATATATATATATATATATATATATATATATATATATATATATATATATATATATATATATATATATACACACACACACACACACACACACACACACACACACACACACACATATATACCTCCGTTGTGACAGCATGACAATAGTGAAAATCACTGATAACTGAAAATCAACGACTTTTGGTGCCTCTGTTAGGTATGTACTGGTGCCAATACCTGATTATTGGCACTGATAAGTGAAAATTGGTGCATAACGGTGCCGAAAATCACCGATTTTTGTCACTACACAGGCGCCATAAAATCAGATCACCGATAACCGAGCCTGCTGATAACCAGGGACTGCCTGTACAGTGAACCCCCTGTATTCGCAGGGGATGCATACCCCCCCCCTGCATAGCTAAAATCCGCAAATACTTAAAACCCCCTCTGAAAACACTTAGAACTGCCCATTTTGATAGTTTAAACACAGAAAAACCCTGTAAAAATGCATATACCTGAGTATTTTAATAGTTTTATCACAAAAAGTGTATTTATTCATGAAAATTATTTGAAAATACAGTATTTAGTGAATATTTCCCAGTGAAAAATACTGCGAATGGGCGAATTTTCCGCTAATAATGGCTAGATACGTTCCACAGAGAAACCTGCGAATGCGTGAGTCCGCGAATCATGAGAACACGAATATGGGGGGTTTACTGTATATAACTTTGGTCCCTGGGGCCCCGTTGTGTCCACATAATGTCAATTTCCAGACAATGTGCATTCAGATAACTGGGGAGTTACTGCATATATATATATATATTTATACATGCATATGTATACAGTATATATATATACATATGTATATATATACTTGTATAATCTTTTAATTGTCCTGTTCCTGCTTCAGAATGGTTGATCCTAATCCTTTGCAAAACCTCTTAAATATTTAACCCAGTTTCGGCAGTTCTACTAATTCTTCAATTGTGTTGGATTCCAGGTACATATTTTTCATTTATAATCCCCATCTGTCATTTATATGAGTTTTCTTTGTAAACTTACTTTTATATTTCTTCAGTCTGCTAAGTACTATAGAGGGATGAATAAATTTGTTTGTATTTATCATTTCCCAGAGAGAGAGAGAGAGAGAGAGAGAGAGAGAGAGAGAGAGAGAGAGAGAGAGAGAGAGAGAGAGAGAGAGAGAGAGAGAGAGAGAGAGAGAGAGTGCTTCGGTTGTTGGTGAGTGCTTCGGTTGTTGGAAGAGGGATGAGGTCGTTAGTTTGTTTACGGCGCTGTCTGTCTGTGGAATATGTGAAGGATTTTTTTTTTTTTTGAGTGAGTCTTGAGTCAGAGCTAGTGCTGGTCTGTCGTTTGGTTTTGGACAGTTTTTCTGTGTGCTTTTTGATAGTTGTTGGTTTTCCTTGTTAGTGTACTGTTCTTGTTGTGTATATAGTTCTATCTTTTTTTATGTTTCCTTGTTTTGTTTGTGTGGTTTTGGGTGCTGTGTTGGCGACCGTGGACGCCTTACTCCATCTTCCAGCAACTGAGGATCAGGTTGAGTGTTGTGTACTGTTTTTTGTGGTTTTGAATTCCGCCACAGTACAGGACAAAGAAGTCGAAAGGTCTCACAGCACTCCAGTGTTTCCTTTTCCTTCGTGGATTTTACCTTTATTTACATATCCATCACGTTCCATACTTTCGTGATTCAGTTATACATACAGTTGATAAGGAATTGGACAGAAAATATAGAGGGATGAAAGAAACGAGGGAATACAGAGGGATGAAAGAAATGAGGGGACTGTATGAGAGGTAAAGGGCTGTCAAAACCCTTTAGATATCGCCTACCTACGTTACAGACAATAACACTGTACGGGAGCGGCCTGTATACATATACATTTATAATCAGTCGACCCCTGCTATATTGCAGTTTAGCATTCGCATCTTCAGTTAGTGGTGAATTTTTCTGTGGATCGTATCTCCAAACATATAACGTAAAATTCACTCATTTGCGAATTTTGTCGTGGAGCAATATTCACTAATTACTATATTTTCATTTGACTTTTATGACTAAATATACATTTGTTTTTTTATAAAAATGACATTTTTATAATAAAATAAAGTTTTATATATACTTACCCAGTAATCACATACCTATTGGTTTCTTTTAAACGGCAGCTTAAAATTTTGAAGTTGCGGGTCACGCTAGTTTGTTTTGGTTATGGCAACGTGCCCTGCCCACTTTCGGGTGGAAGAGGTTAACATAGCAAAGAGCTTCATTTTGTTTATACCCTTATGTCCAAGTGAGGGGAGGTAGGCTGGCTTCCAATCATGTAATTACTGGGTAATTATACTGTATATAAAACTTTATTTTATTATAGAAATGTCATTTTTAAAAAAAGAAACTTACCCAGTAATTACATAGCTGATTCCAACATTGAATGGAGGTGGGAAGGTTGGACATATATATCTACCCCAAAACATTATTAATAGTAATGAGTCTGAGAATACAAATTTGCTAACATTGAATCAATGTTGTTGAACCTTACCTGATAAGAGAGCTGCTACAAGTAGATACTGCCTCTGGTTGGCCCTCATCTTATCCAGTAGAGGCAAGGTGGTAAACCTTGAGGGCCTACTACTACAGTGGGCGCTTTGTAGCGATGGACTAATTTCCGAGGGCTTAAAGTAAATCAAGATGCCCTGCCCAGGGAGTGTGATAGACTGGAGAGTACTCCAGGTATGTAGTACTCCCAGGCTCCCCAAAAAACTCAACATCCTAAGCAAGGCGAAGAGATTAAAGAAAGGACATTGCTTTCTACGTCTCCTGCCCCCAACACCACGCCAGCCGTGTAAAACGGACCCAAGGTACTGCACTGATCGTAAGTAGTTTTGATATCCCTTAAGAAATGAGATGCACACACCGACTTGCACTTCCAAAACGTCGATTGCACAATCAACATGAGGGATAAATTGCGCTTAAATGACAAAGATGTAGCGACAGCTCTTATCTCATGGACTTTTACCTTGCAAGAGGAGAGTGAGTCTTCGCTCACCATGGAATGTGCTTCTGAAATCAAGTTCCTGAAAAAGAATGCCAGGGCGTTCTTACACAAAGGTTGAGAGAAATATTTCACAGAACACCCAAGGTTCCTTGATGTACCAAGAATAGTCTTCGTTCTATGAAGATAAAAGTTAAGGGCCCTTACTGGACAGAGAATGCTTTCTTCTTGAGATGGGCCTATTATCTCAAACAAGCTCTTGATCGTAAAAGAATGAGGCCATGGATTCGATGGCAATTTGTTCTTGGCTAAAATGTCTAGGGAAAAGGAGCAAACTGCATTCCCCTGAGAAAATCCGATATTTTTGTCCAAAGCATGGATTTCACTGGATCTCTTGGCAATGGATGGATAGGTTTTAATGAGAACGGAATTTGTTGATGACTTGTCTCACTAAACTGAATGGGGGGAAAGGCATACAGATTTTTGCCCGACCAGTCCTGCAACACTGCATCGGTCGCCCATGCTAAGGGATCTGGTACTGGTGACCAGAAGAGAGGAAGTGGAAGTCGGTGATTCCTGGAGGACGCGAGCAAATCTATCATGGGTTTCCCCAGAGCTTCCACAGATCCAGACAAACCAGTGGGTCTCATGTCCATTCCGTGGGAAGGATCTGTTTCTGATGGCTCAACTCGTCCGTCAGAACGTTAAGCCACCCTGGATAAATTGTGTTGTCACTTGTATGTTGTTTTGGTGTAACCAGAGAAGAAGACCCCTTGCCACTTCGTACCAGGAAGAAAGAGCGAGTTCCCGTTTCTTGATGTACGCCAGTGCCATAGTGCTGTCTGAATGCACGAACTTCTGAAGCCAAGCACTGTAGGCCCAGAAATATCGCCTGTAGCTCCTTTACATTGATGTGGCAGTTTTTCTGCTCCTAAAACCAGGTACCTGACACTTCTTCTAATGGCAAAGGCGCTCCCCCAACCTAGGTTCGACGCGTCTGAAAAGAACTCTAGGTTGGGGTTCAGAGGTAGAAGAGATTTCCCTTCTGACAGCCTCTTCCTGGAACTACACCAACGAAGATCCTCCTTGATTTCTACCGTTATTGGAACAAAAACGAGTCCGGGAACTTTTTCGTTTCAGCTGGCTCTGAGGAAGAATTGCAGAGGTCTAAGGTGTAGTCTTCCCAGAGTGATGAATTGTTCCATGGATGAGAGGGTACCTAGAAGACTTATCCACTGATTGGCCAAGCAAGAATTTAGTTACAGAAAATCTTTCACTGTCTGAAGACACTTGGGACTGGGTAAACCTGAATCTCCCAAGAGCTGATCGTCATCCTTAAATAGGGAATCTCCTGAGAAGGAGTCAAGAGAGACTTGTCCTGATTGATGAGGAGGCCCAACTCTTGGGCCAAGAGAAGAGCTGTGCAAATGTCCTCCGTACATTGAGCTTCCGAGCGGGAATGTAGTAACCAGTCGTCGAGGTATAGAGAGATCTTTATCCCCATTGAAGCCATTTCACTACGGAAGCCAATACCCTGGTAAACACTTGAGGAACTGTTGAGAGACCAAAGCAGAAGGCCAGAAATTGGAACATCTTGCCCTGAAACAAAAAACCTGACTTTCTCAAAGTCGGATGCACTGGAGCATGAAAGTACGCGTCCCGCATGTCGATGGACGCCATCCATTCTTCCTGGCGAATGGATGCAAGGACAGACTGGTTTCTTTCCACCTTGAATGTTGTCTTTTTGACAGACATTTAGAGCACTTACGTCCAAAATGGGTCTCCAGTCCCCCAATGACTTGGGTACTACAAAGGGATGGTTGTAGAGTCCTGGAGAATGGATGTCCTCTAATACCTCTATAGCCTCTTTCTGAATAAGAGAGCAGCAAATCTCTCTCAGCCTGAAGAGTAAGCCATCAACAGGCTTGCGGACTAGAGGAGGTTTGTTCAAAAAGGGGATAGTGTAGCCCTCCTTCATGACAGGCACTATCCAGGGTTCCGCTCTCTTTGGTTCCCACCGTTCCTGAAAGCGGAGGAGCCGCGCTCCTACCTGAGTTCGGAAGACTATATCTTCATTTCTTGGTGGAAGACTTGGAGGAAGACTTCTTGATGAAGCACTGTGGGAAACAGGTATATGCTTTTGTTCTAGTATATGTTCTACAACGGGAGCTCCAAGGGGAGTAGGCTGCAGTGGAGACGAAGATCTGGGAGGAAGAGCCGAAGAATTCTTGGGGCGTCTCACAGATTAAGAGAGCAGGTCCTGAGTGTTCTTTTTCTCCAGGTCAGAGGCAATGTCTAGTACTGTAGCCTGAGGAAAAAGATGCATCCTGTCCAAGGGGGACAAGAGTAGGGCCAATCTCTGAGACGGAGTGATGCCTTTTGAAGTAAAAGAACACCAAAGCTCTCTTTTCTTAAGTACACCCATGGCATAAAGACCTGCTAACTCCTGTGTACTGTCAAAATGCCCCTGTCAATACAGGAGAGTACCCCTAAGAGGTCCATAGAAGTGTCTTAGGTAAAAAGGAGCAGTCTCTAATCTTGCGCGCTAGCGTGCCCACCGCCCAGTCTAGGAAGCTCATCACTTCGAAAACCTTAAAAATATTCCTCAGAAGGTGCACTAGTTCCAAAGCTGAAAACATAATTTTGGCTGAGGAGAAAGCTGATCTCTGAGAGGGAGGAGGCAGAGACTCCCAGGGAAGGCTCTTCCCCTGTTGCATGAAACCTTTAACTCGACCTAGACAACTTGGAAGGTGAGAAACAAAAAACTGCTTTACCTTGCTCCCGATTTTGTTCAGTGCCTTCTTCACTGAAGAGGAGAGAACCAATTTCAGTAACCTTGAAGGACCAGCTGAGGGAGCTTCCATAAAGAAAGTCAAAGCAGGAGAGGAGGGAATAGCTGGTAAAAAGAAGTTTGGGAAGGTCGCTAGCAGGAACCTCAATAACGCAGAGTACGCCGATGAATGAGCATCTTGATCTGGAACAACCTCTTCTTCAGAAGAAACAGGAGAATGCAATAAGTCCGCTGTCATCTGAGCTGTAGGAGGAGTTCTATGAAGCAAACTTAAAATATTATCTAGTTTGCTCTGAATCGTGTCAACCGAAGGAGGAACATTGTCTGAGATGACACTACAATGATGCAGTGGAGGAGTGGGGCGTCAACGGGCACTCAGGGAGCACTGTAGAGACAGGAGCCAATGACCGCTCGGGTGTGATTGTAGAGGTGAAGGTGCTGGGTGCACAACTCCTGATGAAGGGGTTCCCTTATGCAATGAAGAAAGTCTGTGCGCCACAAGGCACTTTGGTGCCAATTTATGGTCGTCGTCTGATGTAGAAGAGAATTGCTCCAGGCTATCCCAGTGACTGCACAAAGGGTGTGCTGAATCCTTGCCCCTCTTACCAAAATGATCATTATTCTCAATGCAACTGGTTTTTTTCAAACTTGTTTGTATCAATTTCATGAATGGTGCCACCCCATCAAATTATGTTAAAAATTTTGGAAAGTCACGATACAAGGGTTAGAAACTTGAGCAACACAGGAGAGGAGGGGCAGTAAGGCTGTTTACGGATACATTCACTCAGAGAAAGGGTTGTTTTGGAAGGTGAGTTGCCAGGAGAGGAGTTTCCCAGGCTGGGAGGGGATGGGGGTGGGAATGCAGAGTGACGGGTGGAGATGGGTAGGTAGGAGTGTGACTTCAAGAGGTTTTTCTGTTTTTGTTTTTTACGTTTATGCTTTGCCACATTTTATTAAAGGAATATTACAATACTGTACTATAACTTGTAATGAAAGAATCAGGTAGAACCCAAATAAAAGGAAGAGAGAGAGAGAGAGAGAGAGAGAGAGAGAGAGAGAGAGAGAGAGAGAGAGAGAGAGAGAGAGAGATATTTATACCCCATAGTGTATGTTAAAGCCTGTAACAAGTACAAGTACACATACACACACACACAATCCTTCCTTTTTTTAATGTTTATTTTACACTACTCTCATTTTTATTTTTACAACCCAGAAGATAAACACAACCATGTGCATAGGATACACATGTACGCACATACTCCGCTTTGGTTGGTGGTAAGATTCGAACATTTACAAATTTTTATTTTAAATATTTTTAATTCAAGATGAATTATCAACAGTGACATAGTAGTCTTCGATTATCTGAAACTTGACATTATCTAACATACCTGGAACCAGAAATATTATTATATATACTGTAGTTAGCAATGTTTGCTAGTCGCAGCAGGTTACATACTGTAATCACAAGCAGTTCCCATGTCGGTTATGGAATGTGTATGTTTTTCAAATAACTGTTCACAAATACTTATTTTATTGGTTTTCAAGAAGTACTTTATGAAGTATATCAACACCCACCAATGAAAATTGATTCTTCAATTTTTTTTTTTAAATTTCCAGACACTTTTTTTTTTTAATTTTCTAACTTTACTCCTCTCCCAAAATGCCACTATCAAGAACTTACACATTTATTCATACGTAACAAAAAAAGGGGGTCTCAAAATTGGTTTTGCAAATATAAAGATGTACAGTATTTAAAACATATCAAAGACAGGTTGTTGTTAAAATGCATATACCATACTGTTCATTTCTTTTCTACTTCTCAGTGTAAATATGTTATAGATTATCACTTTTTACTGCAATTTAGAAACCTATACACTATTACTTATTTGTTTAAAGTGTGAACCATAGGTAATATTTTGGCGGGTACTGTATTGTAAAATATCCTTATTCACTGTACTTTCAATGTAACACACACACACACACAAAACTCTCTCTCTCTCTCTTCAGGAGATTTACACTACTTGGGATCCACTTCCTTTATTCACTGGAGTGATAAATGGGGCTGAATAAAGGTGAAATTACATAGATATGCTGGGAAACAAGTTAACAAGTGAAGCAGTTCTCCAACACGTGAAAAGTCATAGTGCAGCCAAAACAATGTACCAGACCCAGGATATCTGAAATTGTGTCAGGTTAATGAAGGAACAAATAAGCAGATTAGTGACTTGACCTGTAATAGCACTGGGAGTTACTCGTATATTTTTAATCACTTTTCTCGATGCTTATTCTTACTGCAGTACAATGCTGTGTTTAATAAACCAACCAGTACTTCAATACAGCATAAGAATACAGACATGATTGTAGCTATGGGTCAGTAATGTTTTACTGGAAATATTTTTTTATATTAATAACTTAATCTCAAAAAAAGATCACTAGACAAAAAAGCACAAAAATTCATGACTGACACCAACCCCATCTTTACGTTCATCACAGAGGTAAGGTACCTATGAGGCCATTTTCCCTTCCATGGCAGTCAAACTTCATAAACGCTAATGCTGCAGGTAAATGTGTTGTATATTAACAAATTAGTTTCATGCAATACTGCACAATGCATACTATAGCTGATTCACTTAAGGTAGACTTTTGGACCTACGAGACGTTTGTTTGGCGGCCTCCGATTGGCTGGTACCAGGAGGTAGGCGGCTCACTCACTGTCTCATTTTTGCGTCTGTAGCTCAGAAACTAGCAATATGTTTGTATTTCTTCATTTACTTCATGGTTTGCACAAGATGGGAAAGTTTTGGTCATACCATAGGATTCCGTATTAATTGTACAACTAAATCACGGTTTCTTGAAATCCATAAGATAAAACACAAAGGAATTACGAGTAAAAGTGAAGAGAGAAGAATTTAATTCTTTATACCTGTCTTTACTTATCATCGGATTTTGCATCATTCATGCAATCAAAATAATAATCAGATGGATGCATCTGGACAAGTTGGCTTCAATTTAGTCTGCGTGAGAAATTTGCGTACTGCAGGCTACATGATAAATAACAGGCCTATATAATTATGATTCATTATTATGGCTGCTAGTTTCTTTGGTCAATAACATCAAAAGCAACGAAAGAACATATTTTTACTGCTGACCATGTAACGAATATAAAATACTTCTTCAGAATTTGTTTGGGCTACTCTTACGCCAGCATGTTTATTCCTTTATATATAAGTTACATTTGGCAATTATGTACAGTAGCCCTGTTATTAATCATGTAGCCTACAGTATGCAAATTTTTCACGTAGACTAAATTGAAGCCAACACATCCAGATGCATCCATCTGATTATTAATTTTTTCTTTTCAGATATGTCCAGACATACAGATATATATGATACTGGAGTGAAAAAGTTTGACAGTCATAATGGGAATTCTATACATTTATTTACAGAAAATGTAACGACATAATAATACGGTAAATACTGTTAAAACTGCAAACTTCTCATATCACTAACTGGCACCTGTGAACGGCGCCTCAAGGCTCGCTCTGTTTGCAGATCACCATCTCTCGGCACTACTGCCAAACTGAGGCAAGAGTGGATGCAACATAATAAGACATATTCTTCATTTTCTCTTCACATATCACACACATCTAAAGCTGAAAACACCAGCGTATATAGGGTGAATTTACTGTATGAAAACACAAGTTTTGTTTGATCTTGATCACATGAATGAACAAAATCTGATGATAAGTAAAAACAGGTATAAAGAATTAAATGCTTCTCTCCTCACTTTTACTTGTTGTAATTCCTTTGTGTTGTATCTTACTGGTTTCAAGAAATCATGATTTAGTTGTACAATTATTACCGAATCCTATGGTATGACCAAAACTTTCCTATCATGTGCAAAACGTGAGATAAAAGAAACAAACATATTGCTAGTTTTCTGAGCTACAGACGTAAAAATAAGACAGTGAGCAAGTCGCCTACCTCCTGGTACCAGCCAATCGGAGGCTGCTAAACAAACGTCTCGTAGGCCCAAGAATCTACCTCAAGTGAACCAGCTATAGTGTGCTGACATACTACTGTATTAGTGGATGGTTCATACAAACATTATATATATATATATGAGAGAGAGAGAGAGAGAGAGAGAGAGAGAGAGAGAGAGAGAGAGAGATTATCTGTAAGTCTATTTCATTCCACCCATCAGAAGATGGAGATTCACTAGTAGATCTCTCCCCCCGGTATGGATTCAATCATTACTTGCAACCATATTGAAAGCAATAATGTCAGACCTGATTTAATAACTGGATATATAAATTGCTCCCCTGTACTGAGAAGACTGAAATGACCTGTAGCTATGCATCTTGGCTCATCAGGCATGATATCTAGGAACACACACAACTTACTTTCAAGTATAAGCACTGATTAATTACAAGTTGTTGAAACATAAGAATGGAGATAATTCCAAATGTTACAGGTATCAAGAGAGCAAGAACAGGCACAACCAATGTCAGCCATTATGATGTATTGCAGGTGAACAGCAAAGGTTACTGGTTTCAATGGATGTGCTGATAAATTTGGGATCAAACTTTATGGCAATCATGCCTACATTGATGCTGCTCAGTTTCATCACCTTCAGTCTGGCATATGAAAGGTCAAGCAAGGGTTCTAAGCCCTGGCCATCTCCCCCCCTTACCCCCAAAACCTTTACTTTTGTGAAATTATATAGCATACCCTCAACAATTCTATTTGACTATGGCTAGTGGATTGGAGAGACCATACTGATGAACATCTGTCTACAATTTTGTGTACAGACGTGGAACCAATTTTGCATTATGAAAATGTTGTGTCTGTTACAGTTCTCGCTATAAGATTTGACAATGTTTGGTTCACTAGAGATGATGACTCCTGTCTTTGACTTGAGGCTTTATCATAAATAATATAATGAAGTTTCTCTTCAGGACAAGATGGAGAGCATTTTTTTTTTTTTTTTTTTTTTTAATCACAGTGGATTCAAATTTGCTCCCACTGAAGATGGTATTGCTTCTTGCTGCTCAAGGATACCCCATCTAATTTTTATGTCATTTTTTTATATCTAACATTATATAAATGAGAATGGTTAAGAATACTGATGGGCTTTGTTAGTTGCAATCAATATCACTACGATCATGACAGAGACATGTGGACCATGGACTGTTTCATATGTTACACCTCATATGATTTGGGCTGGTTTGGACAATGCTTCATTAGCAGGTGCCTAGAGTATTCAATTTGCAATGAAACTGTGTATTGGCTCCTAGGGTCCACCTACCTGCTCTAGTCTGCTTATTCCATAATAAAACGTGATAACCTTTAATAACAGTTTCAGATAACAGATAACACCAATTACAGATATCACAAATTACCTGAGTTTAGTACTTCCTACGAATTTTGTGAGCGAATGAAAGTCTCTATTTGCATTTATATGAAAATTTGGGAACTATACACACATGCCCTGTATCAAATGATAGTTAGAAGGAAGACATAACAGCAGTGTCACCACTTAACTAGATCAAAGATCATTTCCCTTTCTTGTCCAACTCTCACAACCACAAGTAATTAATTACTAATGATGATGTCTGCCATGAGATCTAACTCATCATCTAATAAGAAACCAAGCAAGAGCAAGAAAAGCCAAGGATTCAGAACTTGAGATGAAAAATTATCCATCAATATGAAGAATGAAAAAGTTCTAACACCCATGACGGTCAACTCTCATTCCTAAGTATCTAAAACTGTAAAGGATAACAAGAAAATGGAAGGTTTAGCTTTTTAAAATATTCAATTATAGCAAACGTGAAAATTTCAGCCTCTTCGAAATAAACAAGGACTGTAAAACAAAGAAACACCAAAAGCTCATTTACATGAGAAACAATGACTGTAAAACAAATGCTAATTACTTTGATGGAAAACAAATACAGTACAGTACTCAGTACTGTTGAATATGTATAAACATAATAAATAAAAAGGATATTCTGCAATAAAAAGGAATGTTATGAGAAATAAATGTACAACAGACCTTCTGTTGAGTGCCTGGTATGTACTCTACAGCAATGTTATATTAAGGGGTACGAGACTTTTTGAAAAACGGTCAAGAAAACCTCTCTGCCATGAATGTACTAAGTGTGCAATAAGCACTGCAATTAAAACTGACATATAATAATTAATTAAATTATAAAAAGATAAATGTTTCAATCAGTGTAATATGCAAAAGCAATACTGATAAATAATGATAAAATCAAAGAGAACATGCTGCATTTTTTTAAATAAGAGGCCTACATTGTACAGTGAGGGTTTCCTGGCTAGGTCAGACATTCTCACACCAACTAACCCCTAACAACCCAAGAAAACCAATCAGCCACTTCCCTTCTATTGCCTCCCAGGACCCAAGAAATGAAAATGAGTAAAAGCTTAGTGATGACAAACAAGAGAGTTCAGACTATATTGTACACAGAAGTTTTGATCAATCTGATTCATACACTATTGAAAAATCTGACATTAGTATTTAATGTAAAGCAACCTTTGTTAATATTCCAATTAATAATATAATATGAGTGGCGCAGTGTAATAAGGTGCCAAGCGCCGTTTTTTAAAAAATGATAAAAACGCATTTAAAGTTTGCCAACTATGAAAACGCTTATAAAAGAAAAACCAGCCAAACGATTTCTATGAATCATACCTCATTTTAAAGGAAATTTATTCGCCTATTACATATGCAAAAATCATTATAGTATGTTTTGTCATTTAGCGGCCACAACCACAAAAGTGAGGTAATGTAAGATTGTAAAGTGTTAATGAACACAATGAAAATGTTTTCATACGGCAATTAAAGCATGTTTTTGTGAAAACAACCTAAAATATTTATCCTAATAATGCTCTAAAATTATTATTATAACATATCTGAGTAAAATTTCCATGAAAATATTATAAAACAAAAACAATTACCGTACCAAAAAACAGACTACATTACAGAGTATTAATAACATGATGTAGCAGTGAGAACTCGCTAAGGGCGAAATTTCCCTTTGTTTTGCATGGATTTTCGAACCTTTTGCCAGTAACATAAGGGGACAAAAGTGTGTGTACAGGATAGTGCTGTACTTTAGCTGCTCGCTCACAATAAAAAAACCAGTTCGGCCGCGGTGGCGCTTGCCACCTTGTTACGCCGCGCCCCTCATATATATTGTTTGGTTCCAGGAAAATGTATAATGTTTGACTAAACAAGAGCTACCTGTTCAACTAATCAGCTGAAATGCTGTAATCAAACCTAGATAAAGCCATGTTGGTTAGTAGGGTGGAGAGCAAAATGTTAAAAGGTTTTACAATTGCCCTCTTAAAATTTTCTTCAAGATCTTGAAAATGTAGGAAGTTAATGATACAGACAGCTAAAGTTTCTGGGGATATTCCCTACTACTGGATGTTAGTGCTGGGCAATTAATGATGTTAAGTCTTTTGCAATATTATTACAGTTATTTCCTTAGGATTTTTACCCATGCAACAAATAGGTATTTTTATTATTTTTGTTAGCTTCCCACAACATTGCTAGGAGGTGGTCAGGTCCTCCTGGGAAGTTAATGCTGATGCATATTTTTAATAAGTTATGGATGCTCTCTAGTCCACCAATATGCCATCCTTGGTATTGCTGATATGATTTAACATCACATCCTGATTCATCTGGAAAGATATCTAAGAACTTAGCTTTTGTTTAAATACGTTCCCTGATTGAGATGAAAGGTAGAAAATTCCACTATTAAAGTCCACATGTGTAAATGAAAACCCAAAAGCAATTTCAGTTTGACTTTGGTAACAAAAGTTGGGTGAGAAAGCAGAAAGCATTTCAGTCGTTCTAGGAAAGTTAACTTCAAACCAAATCTTCCTGTAGCCTGTATTTTATACACATCCAATATTCTATAGCATTCATAGCCTATACTGGATGTTACTAAGTTTCATCATTTTGGCACTGGAATGAAAAAGAAAAGCATACCAGTTTTTCCTTATTTTGTGAATTATGTAGCTCTCCTTATGTTGTTCTATTTGGCTGTAGGTCATAGGATGGAGATATCAAAGGGAGCAATAACCTACACTGGTATGCACAAAATCACCCTCAGTAAGCCATGGTACTGATATCTTCTCAAAATTTTACACAGCCATCTAGAAAAAATTTGTATTTCTTACAATAGTTTTTAAATTTGTCCCCTTTAGAAAGAGTTGTTTTATCTGTGAGACAAAACTACACTACCTGGTTTATTTGAAAACTGAGATTAGTTTCATTAGGACCTTACTGAGATACAAAAATCACCCAGTAACTGATACATTGGTATCCACAAGCTATTGTCAACATCACCTATCATGTTGATGATAACCATTAACAATTTTTTTTTTAAGGTTTTTGATTTAAAAAATTTAAAAAGAA